>NC_052506.1:4545137-4578517 GCF_014356525.2 Nilaparvata lugens | reverse complement strand
ATGAGCGCTGATATCTGGAGTTTGTCAGTTTTGTGTATTTGGTATGACTGACTAGCACTTGAGAGGTACCGGGTTCGATTCCCGGGCTGGCAATTAATTTTTGGATAGTAGGTAACTCTCATATAACTTTCTTCTAACTAATAATTTGATTGTATATGGTATGACATGTTGTGGTTTTTCTCCATAATTGAAAGAATATAAGACGTCTATGTTGCCAATACCACTATATTTGTTCAAAAATTGATTCACATTACAGAACGAAGTTTCATGGTAACACCTACCACATCTTTATGTTATGGTATATTGTAATATTATATTTATGGTATATTGTAATCTACATAAATAAAGTACTCAATCAATCAATCAATCAATCTTCAGCTGAACTAATTCTTTCAACAATAACAAACAACATTATAGTTCAGCTGAAGATGTGCTATAGTGAGGTCCCCGTTATAATGGCAGTATTTGATCAACTTTGGTTTTGCTATCCTTGTCTATCATTCGACAAAGCCGGTGGTACTATCCTTTTCTACGTCCAAAACAATGCCAATTATGTTTTCGACAGTGTAGAAATATAATTAATTAATGAAGAGAATCATCGGCATCGCTATTCTTCTATCTTTATCCACTGCCATTATAACGTGAACCTCACTATAGTGTTACCATGAACCAGGTTCTGTAATGTGAATCAATTTTTGAACAAATATAGTGGTATTGACAACATCAACGTCTTTTTCTTTCAAGTTTTTCTAACTGTTTACCCTGTAGTCAATATTTGCAGTAGCAGAAGTCTTCGGGTGTTTTACAGCATTTAACGTTGGGGTTTCTTTTGGTTATAATTATAGGAAGAAATTCTTCCTAGCTATTCATCTCAATATTTTATTGTTTCCATATTCCAATCTATCTTTATAGTTATAATTTGATTTGATTTACTTCCACTTACACATTATTTTTTTACACTATTTTTATATTATTATTCTAATTTTTACAAGAAAGCACTGAATGGGAGAGAAAAACTAAGAATACTCCTTGTACTATCTCTCTCCCAAATTTAGATAATAATTTAAAAGTCCGAAATGAGGTTATGATTCCACTTTTCTGAAATTTAGTTCTTTTACACTCAAATCAACAGGAACTAAGCATTTTGAAATTTGAAGGTTGAGAAACTGGATAGAAAACAAAAATATTACACTCAAATCACTAATAATTGAAAAATGTTCACGTAATTTTACAACATTTAGAGCCAGAAAAATAGAACTTATTATTCAACTTATAGGCTATTCCTTTTCTTACTGAAAAATTTTCACTTAATTTTACAACATTTAGAGCCAGAAAAATAGAACTTATTATTCAACTTATAGGCTATTCGTTTTCTTACCATTCAAAAATTGCTCCAATAGTGATCTCATTCAAGATATTCTGTTTATTAAACTTTGGATCTTTGACAATAATAAGGAAGAAACTCTTCCAAGTTATAACTTTTTCACTTTTTTAAAATACTGCTCCAAGCAAAGACCTTGAAAATGCATAGACTCACATGCAGCGCTAGTGTCGTACTTGGAATTGAAATCCGCCATTGAGGGGACAACCCATAAGATTATTACATATCAATGCCACCAATGCCTTTGTGATCTATAGTATCACAAATAAATAATATATAATATCTCGTGCTAAAATACCCCAATGGCGGCCTTCAAGTAAGAGCTATCATTGGGAAGGCATAGGCATTGTGGGTCTATATCTCTTTAAGGTCTTTGGCTCCAAGTGATCTCATTCAAGTTCATTTCCTACAGGTCGCAAATACGCTATGCTGAAGCTGAAGGTGATCCTCTCGACCGTTCTGAGGAACTTCCGCGTGATGCCAGGGATCCCCGAGAAGGACTGGGTGCTTCAGGCCGATATCATACTGAAGAGGACCGACGGCTTCAGAATCAAGCTGCAGCCCAGGAAACCAGCTGCGTCAGCCAAATGAACTGCAAAAAATAGATAACATCAAACACAAATGATACCTAATCTAATGGGAGAGTGATATTTTCGCAAGAATTGTTATTATAGTTCATTTGCTTTTATGTATTATATAGATGAAGACACCAGCAGTTGCAGCACCTAAATGAAAAACAAAAATTATTTACCTTAACAACATAAGTTACTGATATATCTCAGCGATATTTTTTCAATAATAGTTATTATTGTCTATGAAGATACGGTTATTGTATAAGCTTGAAAAATAAATACACTTTTTGCTGTTAGAAAAAACGACAAGCAAGCAGATATTTTACAATAAATGGATTAATCACTCACAGTTGTCAAAGTTGTCACAGTGAGTGATTAATTAATTTATTGTGAAATATCTGACTGCTAGTCGTTTTTTTAACAGCAGAAAGTGATTAATTAATAAGAAAAAACAACATTGAAGAAATAAATACAGTACCTCAATCACACAAATTAATGATATATCTTATTTAATGAGAAAGATTAGTGATATTATTCTAGCAAGAATTATTATTATGGTTCATGAAGACGGCATTATTGCATCAGTTATGCAATAACTAAATGAAATGCACCTAAATGAATAACAAAGAATATATATGGTACCTCAACACCAAACACAAAAATCACACCTAATTTGTTTAGAAAGTGATATTTTTGAGAGAATTTTCATTGTAGATTATGAAGGCACCGTAATTGCATCAGCTACATTGAAGAAGAATGTACAGTATAATACCATAGAGAAACAATAGCGTAAGTAGATATCTCATGGTATAGGGCGCTTTTACTGTTATCACAAGCCGATAGTTCACGTATTTTTTCCCATGCAGCTGTGTGACGCTGGTAGTCTCTCAAATTGTGCCGTTCATACACTCTCACCCCAACAAAACAGTGAAAACTGACAATAATCGACAGTACGGTAATCGGCTAGAGATAACAGCGAAAGTTGCTACATAAATTCCCTATACCATGAGATATCTACTTACGCTATGTTCTCTATGATAATACTAAACACAAAACTGTGGTACCGTATCTAATTCAGTGGAAATGTTATACTTGATTCTTAAAACGCTTGAGCTGCGTTTACACCAAAGCTATTAACAAAATGTTAATAACTTAATCCTTATAGATGCTATTGGATTGAACACAGCTTATCATACACATGATGAACATAAATATGTTTGTCAAGTTCCATTCAATCTAATAATAGAATCTATAAGGATTATGTTATTAACATTTTGTTAATAACTTTGGTGTAAACGCGACTTAAAGTGAAAAATGCACTTACAGCAGTGACGTAGTGACGATAGTTAGTTTATTTAGCCTGATTACCTACACCAGGTCGAAACGATCCACACAGCTAAGGTGATAAAGTGCATTTATCACTTCATAAGTATTTCAAAATTCAAGTTTCAAATTAATAGTGGGAGAATATAGATATGCAACACAGGAAAAGTAATGTTTTTGCAGAAATTAATGTAGTTTATAGACTACTATAGGCCTACTATATTCATACATTGTATATGAATAAGGAAATGTAATGAATTGAGAGTAATTTATTTAAAAAATTCAACACAATATGTAATGAATTGAAATTGAGATTCATTTATTACAAAAATTAAAACAAATAATAAAAGACATAATATTTATGAATATTATAAAATAATAATAATAATATTGTACAAAATTATTGTATAAACATTGCAAGGGATGAATAATGATATTTAACTATGTGTTATAATGATACTGTACACTGTATTGAATTATCTGCTATAATAAAGAAAGTTTTTCTCCAAGAAGGTATAAACTTATACACTTTCCTTATAGGGCTACTTTAATTTACTAAGATTCTTCATGTAAATGGAAAAATCTGGTGTGGCGCACTCACACAACTTTCCTTGCCGTGTTATGAAAATTAATCACGTGACGCTAGTGTTCTCGCGCATCACAAGTCTACTATTCAAAGATTTGAGCCAGCTGCTGGTAACAGGGAAATAACGCTGGAGACACACGAGGTCTGCTATCTCTTCATAGTGAATCATTTAATAGAATCAACAGTTTGCAATAATTGGATAATCACATTTTCTCGAATTTCGAGGTTATTTTCAATTTTAGGTGAAAATGCTACTGAACATTAATTGTAGAGATTCTCATGCTCAATCTTTTCCACTCGTAATTTTTTGTTTGAATTGTATCTGAAGCCTGATAATTGAGAATCTAAAATCAAACTTTGCATAGATGAGGCGGAGCTCCTGAAATTTTTACAGATATGGGACTTGTGGCAGTTGATAGAGCTTATCGATGACTATTTTAGGTATAACTTTAATCAAAATCGTTTGAGCCGTTTTCGAGAAAATCGCGAAAAACTCTGTTTTTGACAACATTTTCGCCATTTTAGCCGCCATCTTAAATCGCATATTTGATCGAAATTGTTCGTGTCGGATCCTTATATTGTAAGGACCTTACGTTCCAAATTTCAAGTCATTCCGTTAATTGGGAGATGAGATATCGTGTACACAGACGCACATACACTCATACACACACACACACACACACACACACACACACAACACACACACACACACACCACACACACACACACACACCACACACACACACACACACACACACACACACACACACACACACACACAACACACACACACACACACACACACACACACACACACACACACACACACACACACACACATACGGACCAATACCCAAAAACCACTTTTTTGGACTCAGGGGACCTTGAAACGTATAGAAATTTAGAAATTGGGGTACCTTAATTTTTCGGAAATCAATACTTTCCTCACCTATGGTGATAGGGCAAGGAAAGTAAAAATGACTATGAATAGCAGTTGAAACATGTTGTGGTAAATTAATAAAACATCTCAAAAGGGGTAGACCACTTGAGACATTATTGACCGAACGAAGTGAGGTCCACGGTATTTATAGATGGAAATATCTTCTTCTATATACCGTGGTGAGGTCTATGTTTTAACTCGGATTTTCTTTTGTCTGTCTGTATGTAACGCGATTACGGCCAAACGCGTTGATAGAATTCGATGAGATTTGGCAGGAATATTCCTTTTTCAATTGCGCGTCGTCGATGTTTACACAAGGTTTTTTGAAATTTTGCATTTTAAGGATAATATGAAAAGAAAACGAATTTCATACTCTGATATCACTATAAATATCATCTACTTTGAAAATAGGATTAATCAGACTATATAATTATTTATAATCAATCAGCTGACAAGTGGATTATTCATTGCTTGCATTATACCAGGCGCACACCAACGCGAAAGTTTTGTTGCGGTGCGAATTCAATTCGCAGAGCTTGCCGTGCGGAAATGTAATAGCATTGCGGTGTATGTGCTGGCGCAAACCAATGCGTTGCGAAATATTCCCTTGCGAATAATTCGCAGCTTTTGCTACATGCAGCATTACACAGATGTCTGGCCGTGTCTATTTCTATATAGGTAGGGTTTCAATATGTTTTATGATGCGTGCCCATCAGAATCAATATTCTCACATTTCAAAAACAAATTTAATACTGTAGGTGATTGAAAATAAAATAAAAAAGTTCAAATGAACTAAATAGTGCTAAAGGAATAAAATTATAATATTCTTGATTCAATTTTTTTTTTTTGAAATAGTTGAGAAATATTTTTATCAGAAGGAAAGATTATTACGGAACTGGATAAATTATCATATGAAGATGTTATAATACAAGAGGTCCAAGTGACATATTGTTAGTTTCGAGAAAATTGAGCATTAAGTTTACTTACATTAATTACATTAATCCATATTCACCTATTCCTATAAATATTCATTATACTTTTACCAAATCAAACATACAGTTTCATGTCTCAAATTGTTCTCCTTTCTTATCAGCTAAATAGTGATAAAAAGTATCACTTGTACCCCTTGTTTACCGAACAAAACTCTATTGTCTAGCTACACATAAATCTATCAAATTTACTAGCAATTGAACAATGATTAATGACCTCATTGTAATATTATCTGATTCGCTATTTGTTTTTTGAGGTATCTTTTGCTGGGTGACATGGCTTAATCAATGTTATATTAGATTTGATGGATACGAGCAACCGTTGTCCTGTAAACAAGGGATCCAAGTCACTTGGACCCCTTGTTTAATCAAATAAACAGCTGTTTGAAAATGTAGTTTAAAAAGTTTACACCAGATGTCGGCACTGATTAGACTTACGCTTATACCTCTTGTATACTAGATTTTTACCACTTTCAGCTATCGATTACTGTAGCTAACTCAAAAAAAGAAAAATGTCACTTGGACCCCTTGTATTCTGACCCCCTCATATGGGATACAAATTCAAACGTAAACTGAGTTTATTAAGATAAGTGAATTTTTGATCTTGGAGAAAACAAATAACAGTTTTTAAATTATGATTCAACTGAATCAACTAGAACAGGTGACATCAGATACTTGTGGATGAGAAACTGCGTGAGGTCTACTGTTCATAGAACTACTAGTGTACCATTCCAACAACGTATAAACTGGTCTCTTAATAATTACAATCATGTTTTGTGGCTACAGTGATCTAAAAAGATCATTTAATCTTGTGAAGCTGGGTTTACACCAAAGTTATAGAATGTACATGACTGGATGTAGTATAACAACATATGTTTTTGAATTTGTTATTACTGTTACTAAGTCTCCAAACTAACTCATTTCAATTCAAAACCTGTATACTCGTCTCATCCCTATTACACTGGAATTGAAAGTACAATTATTGAAAGTACTGGAATTGTTGTACATTCTATTCTCTTGAGAATGTAACTAGACCAGAATCTCTGCTCTATAGTGATGTCCACGTTATAATGGCAGTGGAGAAAGATAGGAGATCAGTGTTGCTGATTCTATGCCTTGCCACTGCCTTCATAGCTGATACTGGTACCGGTTACGGAAAATTTAGACCCTATGAAAAATAAACTAATGAAAAAAGTTGATATTTTACAGGGGACTCATGAAAACTACTGTATAGGTAATAAAAAAGGTATAGGGGTAATAACAACTACTGTATGAAAAAATTTTAATAATGCAGAAACTCTAGAAGATTGATCTAGTTGACCGAGCGAAGTGGGGTCTAAGATTCAAGTCGACGGTTTGGCATTTCTCTTAATGTTTAAATGTTTATATGTTGTGCATTTACGGTGAAACGTGGTAATAGATTTTCATGAAATTTGACAGGTATTTGCGCGTCGACGTATATACACGGTTTTTGGAAATTTCGCATTTTAAGGATAATATAAAAGGAAAAAGGAGCCTCCTTCATACGCCAATATTAGAGTAGAAATCAGACTATAGAATTATTCATCATAAATGAACTGACAAGTGATTACACAGATGTGTGGAGAAGCCAGTCTATTGCTGTATTTCCATAAGGTCTATAGTTTAATCAGGTACTTGTGGATGAGAATACTGCGTGAGGTCTACTGTTCACAGAACTACTAGTATTATGCTGATTATCTACAAGAAACGAGGATCTGAAAGTAACTAAAGCTGATTGATAAAGCTTAAAAAAGATTATTAATTGACCGAGCGAAGTAAGGTCTAAGATTCAAGTTGACGATTTGGCATTTCTCTTAATGTTAAAATGTTAAAATGTTTGAATGTTCAAATGTTTGAATGTTCATATGTTTATATGTTGCGCATTTACGGCGAAACGCGATAATAGATTTTCATGAAATTTGACAGGTATTTGCGCGTCGACGTATATACACGGTTTTTGGAAATTTAGCATTTTAAGGATAATATAAAAGGAAAAAGGAGCCTCCTTCATACGCCAATATTAGAGTACAAATCAGACTATAGAATTATTCATCATAAATGAACTGACAAGTGATTACACAGATGTGTGGAGAAGCCAGTCTATTGCTGTATTTCCATAAGGTCTATAGTTTTATCAGGTACTTGTGGATGAGAATACTGCGTGAGGTCTACTGTTCACAGAACTACTAGTATTATGCTGATTATCTACAAGAAACGAGGATCTGAAAGTAACTAAAGCTGATTGATAAAGCTTAAAAAAGATTATTAATTGACCGAGCGAAGTAAGGTCTAAGATTCAAGTTGACGATTTGGCATTTCTCTTAATGTTAAAATGTTAAAATGTTTGAATGTTCAAATGTTTGAATGTTCATATGTTTATATGTTGCGCATTTACGGCGAAACGCGATAATAGATTTTCATGAAATTTGACAGGTATATTCCTTTTTTAATTGCGCGTCGTATATAGGCCTACACGGTTTTTGTGAAATCTTGCGTTTCAAGGATAATATAAAAGGAAAAAGGAGCCTCCTTCATACGCCAATATTAGAGTAAAAATCAGACTATAGAATTATTCATCATAAATCAACTGACAAGTGATTACACAGATGTGTGGAGAAGCCAGTCTACTGCTGTATTTCCATAAGGTCTATAGTTTCAATCAGGTACTTGTGGATAAGAATACTGCGTGAGGTCTACTGTTCACAGAACTATCAGTTAGGTACTAATATGATGTTATTAATATAATCACATTCATCCAGTTCAATCATCATTTTCAACTTATTTTTCTAAAACAGATAGAATAAAAAATTCATGGAGAAGCTTTTTGAAGTTTTTTTCTGAAGGTTAAAGGTTAAAGTACTGTAAGTAAGTGGGTAGGCCTACAGTAATTTAAAGCTACTTATGTTATCAGTAACTGATCTTCCAAAAGATTGATGATTTTATAATAAGTTATACATGCTTCCGATGTGGTTAGGTCTATTATTTATCTAAAAGCAGGTTTTTTCAACCGGTTACATAACACACACATTCGCAAGGTTTTTTGACGACGATTTTCCATAATAGTATCATTCGTGCTGAACACACATTAATTCATTACCATTATCTAATTACTTTTACATTCACTGCTCATTAACATATTTAAAAAATAAATGAATGAAGTGTTAATTCCGGAGCGTTGGGATTTGATGAGATGCCTGAGTGATTAAGGATTTTCCCAGGAAAGCGTTAAAGGTTCTATAAAAGCTGAAACAATAGACTGAAATTCTTCAATATTGTTTTGCAGTTTATCGACTGAAGTGCTTGTGAATTATTATACTTTGCTGGAGTGAACTGATTACAAGTGGAGATTGGATTTCTGAGAGGTATAGTTTGATTTAATCTAATTGCCACATATTTACTCCAATTTTAGGGCTAATATCAATATATCACTTTGAAATTGAGACATATCGCTAGTATTTTATGATTTCGGGATTTTAGGTCCTGTATATTTGATTATCATTAATTATTATTAAACGAAAATCTGAATGGAACACTAGAATGCTATCTAGAAATATCACGAATATAATGGAAAATTAATATAAAAACAACAGTATCGTAAGTTAAGAATTCAAAGTTTTCCTCAAAATCTAAAATCCAAAATGATTTATTCATTAGCATCTAAACAAAGGCAATTTCTCAACAATTCCACCTCGAATTTTATGAACTTTGAAATCGGAATTCATTGTATTTTAATTCAATATATTTTTTTAAATTTTTGGTCAATTTTTTTGAATGCTATGAAATACTGTACCGTTTGGTCTGAAGTATCTTTCAATGACAAGCTTTACCAAAAGAATAAATTACTCATAGGTCTGAAAATCTAATTTTATACGTTGGTTTTTGAGTTTTTGTTGTCAATGTGTGTTTGTCATTTTAAACGAATTGATTAGTGCATCACAGACGATAGAAAAAAATATATCACTTATATTTTACAACAGTGAGAATTACCATAGAGAAAATATAGCATAAGAAGATAAGGTATAGGGCGCTTATTTTTTATTCTTTATCATTCTATTTATTCACACAAAAATTTGAGCTCATGTTGCTAATGTCACTGTTAACTCAAAACGATAGTCCGAGTGGTTGTTTTTGGTGACGCTGGTAGTCTCTCATACTTTGCCCTTCTTAGACTACCAACAAAACACTAATAATAGTCGATAGTAAACAGATTGAGATAACTATAAAAATCGATTTGGGACATGAACGACCTATACGAAGATTTTCAAAAAACAAATGAAAAAATATTTAGTTGATAGAGCTTTTTATAGTGTACAAGAATTCCTTTCAAACCTAAACTAGGTTGAACTACTTAGTGTTAGAATTATTATGTAATAACATGACTCGTCTTATACTCCATGACTGGAGTCTTTAGGACGTAATCTTAAAAAAAAATACTTGAGATATCTTCTTATGCTATATTTTCTCTATGCTATTACTATCCATATTGTTCAACTCCTCTCCTTCAGAGCAGTACTAGATTCAATCATAGTTCATAAATTAGTTTAATTTAATTTCAGAAATGTGTGCCTCTATAGTGAGGTCCATGTTATAATGGCAGTGTACGATTGACAATACTGTTGCTGTCCTTTCCTATCATACAACAAAACATAAAGCGTTATCTCTCTCTAGCTTTGCAATGTTGTCAGTTTGCCAGAATATTTTATATTTACTCTTGACAGCGACTGTACAAAAGTAAACAATTCATTAACTTATCAGTCGCCATTTTTTCTTCATTCTATCAAAATACTTGAGTACACAAGTTGATTGAAAATGTATTTTTGAAACAATGGAATAATTTTTAGACATTACCGTATGAGAAACACAAATTACAATACCTGAAATGACATTTTAAAAGTTGATAACTAACCATCCTAGACTTCATCCATGCTTCAGTCAGCCTACACGTATAGGTTAGACCACCTCGTACCGGTATAAATAATATTGAAAAGTTATTTCAGAACTATTTCCTTTGAAATTACTTATTTTGAATAGGATTTCTATTTTCCTATTATTTTAAAAAGAAATTGGAATAGAGTACCTACCAAATAACTTAATTTCTGTTGTTTTGAAATTCAGATTGTTGTATCACAGCTTTTTAAATTAGCCGCCATTTCAGGTTTCTATAAAAATAAATATCTAATCTCAGTTATGAAAGCAAATTTTTGAATCAAAAAATCTGGTGTGGTACACTCACACAACTTTCCTTGCTCATTGAACTGGGAGCCTCATTCTTAAACGATAATAATTTAGAGAAATAACATAATGACGATTGGCGGCAACATAATTATTTGAAACTACGATCGTAGTGTATGTGTGTATAAAATTATTGTTTTCAGAGTACTTTTTCCTTTGTGTAAATTGTGAAATCCGATGATTTTTTAAAAGTCGTCAAAACAGCTGTTCTACAGATGAAATATCTCGACTATGTGTTATTTTTATAGACTGCTCTACCTACCTACCTCATGCACGAGAAGGAGGTTACAAAGTACATTTCTCAAGGATGGGGTGAACCCCCCATTAGTTTCCCAGAGAGGAGACTCATGCCAGTTGATGGGGCTGATAAATAACTATACAGAGTATGAATTTGAAATAAATCAGTCGAGTAATTTTTGAGAAAATCGTGAAAAACATGGTTTTTCAGTAATTATCCGCCATTTTTCTCGAGAATATTACGCAGCTCCTGCAATTTTCCTAGAAATAAGACTCATGTCAGTTGATAGGGCTTATAAATAGCTATCCATGGTATAATTTGAAGAAAATCGTTAGAGCCGTTTTCGAGAAAATCGTGAAAAACATGGTTTTTTAGTAATTATCCGCCATTTTTCTCGATAATATTACGCAGCTCCTGCAATTTTCCCAGAAATGAGACTCATGTCAGTTGATAGGGCTTATAAATAGCTATCCATGGTATAAATTTAAAGAAAATCGTTAGAGCCGTTTTTGAGAAAATCGTGAAAAACATGGTTTTTTAGTAATTATCTGCCATTTTTTCCGCCATCTTGAATTGAATTTTATTGAATTTCTTATTGTCGGGTCCTCATGGTATAAGGACCTTAAGTTTAAAATTTCAAGTCAATCGGTTAATTAGGAATGGAGTTATCGTGTTCACAGACATACACACATACACACATACACACACACACACATACACACACACACACACAGACCAACACACAAAAATCATGTTTTTGGACTCAGGGGACCTTGAAACGTATAGAAAACTTGAAATTGGGGTACCTTAATTTTTTTTGGAAAGCAATACTTTCCTTACCTATGGTAGTAGGGTAAGGAAAGTAATTATGGAAAAAAAATTTCTTGATTAATTTGACATTAAATTGATTATTTAATCAAGGAAATGATAATTATTATTAGATCAAATTTAATGGGATGAATTGAGTTACAGCTGTGTACACTCAGTGGCAAAATGAAGAGACTTGGCAACGTTTTTCTCCTATCTCTCTTCACTGCCATTATAACGTGGACCTCACTATAGGTACTGATACTGAAAATCATAGATACTGAGAATCATAGATACTGAGACTGAATCAGTCTCTGATACTGAATCATAAGACTGAGAATCATAGATACTGAGAATCACAGATACTGAGAATCATAGATACTGAGACTGAATCAGTCTCTGATACTGAATCATAAGACTGAGAATCACAGATACTGAGAATCACAGATACTGAGAATCACAGATACTGAGAATCATAGATACTGAGACTGAATCAGTCTCTGATACTGAATCATAAGACTGAGAATCATAGATACTGAGAATCATAGATACTGAGAATCACAGATACTGAGAATCATATAATTACCAAAGAAGAACAACTATTCTGTAATGTAATTCTTTAATATTTATAAGATGGATCCATTCATTTATGGTTTAGATTTGTCTCCATTAACTTTTTGTTAGGGCTACTTTTATTTATCAAGAAATTGAAAATCTAAATACCCATTCACTCACTTGAAAATGACATGACCGTCGAAAAATGTTGTAGATGAAAGCTTAGATTTAGATTTTTCAATTCTTGATACAAATGTCTCCATGTGTTTCTATGTTAGGTACTCCATAGAGTATTTCTATAATATTCCATTTGATATCTATTATTTATAAAATATTTATTCTATGCCCATACTTTGATATTATTCTTAAAACGTTCCAAGCAAAACATGCCTTGCTAAACTGAACAGGATGATTCTAAAAACTAGTACACGATTCTGATTGGTTTCACTGTAGTTTATTCAGATGAATTGTAGGCCTAATATTCGCTGATTCAGATTGTGAGACAAAAGCAAAAGGTGAAAATAGAAACTCAGCGGAATATTAAAAGAATAGCTTTATAGTTTTATCTATGTATCCCACTCCTCCTCGTAGTTGGAGAGATAACTTAACGTTTTGAAATTCTCAATTCCTCGCTAATCCTAATCAGAATCTCTCCTCTCCATTGTGGGTTTCAGATTGTGAGACAAAAGCAAAAGGTGAAAATAAAAACTCAGCGGAATATTAAAAGAATAGCTTTATAGTTTTATCTATTTATCCTACTCCTCTTTGTAGTTGGAGAGATAACATAACGTTTTGAATCCCTCAATTCTTCGACAATCCTAGCAGCTGCTGCTTGCACATGCACTTCCCACCTCCACAAACTGCATTCAATGCATCGATCTGCAAGCTGCACTCAAGTTCAACTTGCCAAGTCAAGTTGCAACTTATCTCAGTTCCTCATTCATTGAGAAGTCTGAGAGTGCAGCTGAACTGTGATCTGTTTTCCAACTACGGTCCTTAACCCAGAACTGGATTAACTTGTGAACTATAGTGCGATTCTCTTTGAAATGTCAGTATCGATTTAGCGCGAAACATCGATGTTTTTTATAAGGAATCCTGACAGTTTAAAGCAGTAGAAACTTGTCAAGTCTCAAGAGTGCGATTCTCTTTAAAATGTCAGTTTCGATTCAGTGCGAAACATTAAAGTTATTATGAATAATTCTGACAGTTTGAGGTTAGTAGGAACTTGTCAAGTCTCAAGAGAAGTTCCAACTCTATATTGAGGTTTACTCTCAACTGGCAGTATGTATTCAATGTAGAATATTGATGTTATTTACACAGAATTCTGACATTTTAAAGTCAGTAGGACCTTGTCAACTCTACAGTGGAGTTCACTTTCTATTGGCAGTATTGATTAAATAGAAAACATTTATGTTATTATAAATAATTCTGACAGTTTTCAGTCAGTAGCAACTAGTCAACTCTATAGTGTGGTTCATTTATAACTGACAGCATTGTTTAAATGGGAACCATTGATGTTATTTATGAGAAATACTGACAGTTCACAGTGAGTAGGAACAACTAGGAACTGAAACTATAACTATCGGTGAAGAGTATTATTGTGCTCTATGTGACTGTTATAGTTAGTTGTGTTTTTTAATAGCGAAATTGGAAGACACTAACGCCTGGTTTACAATATATTTGAGTGCGTATTATAGATGGCAGCAACTGAAATGTAAGTAGTTTTTTTCACAGTTAATATTCCATTACATATATAAATTTTTGAGAGATTGTTGTTTCGTTGAGGATTCTATAACAATTCATTTAAGAAGTCATATCTCCTGAAGGGGAACGAATTTTGCTAATCCGTTTGCAGATTCGGATTTCTCAGATTGGGGAGCATAAGAAGGCATATAGTTGATGATAATACTATTTCCCTCGAAAAAAATTAGAAAAATAATGTACTGACCAATTTGCGTTTTCCAATATACAGGGTGATTATAAAAGGACTTTACAACTTTGAAAGCACATAAATATTTATTGAAATTACTTACAGAATTGAGAAAAGGTTTCATTTTGTTACAAAACACTTCAAGTTTAAGGTGTGGGTGTTATTTTGGTTCGATGTGACAGCCGTTGGTAAAGTGACATACATCCCACCGATAATCGATTTCTTGCCACACTCGTACCAGCATATCAGGCGTAGCTTGTTCAACCGCAGCGATCCGATTTCGGAGGTCATTAAGATTGTCTGGTAGAGGCTGAACATAAACATTATCCTTAATGAAACCCCACAGGAAGAAATCCATCGATGCTAAATCCGGTGAGCGAGGTGGTTATGCAATTGGCCCTTCATGGTAAATCCAGCAAAGTTGAAAGCGAATGTCTAGAAAATCCCAAACTTCTCCATGGAAATGAGGTGGTGCACCTTCATGCTGAACAAGATGAACAAGTGCTCTCTTACTTTCAGCCTGACGGTGAACCAGCTCTTCCCCACGGAAAAGTTCGGGATTTTCTAGACAATTGCTTTCAACTCCGCTGGATTTAACATGCAGGGCCAATTGCATGGCCCCCTCACTCACTTGGATTTCTTCTCCAGTGGGGTTTCATCAAGGATGAGATTCATGTTCCGCCTCTACCAGCCAATCTTAATGACCTCCGAAATCGGATCACATTCGGATCGCTATAGATTGCACAAGTTACACCTGATATGCTGGTACGAGTGTAGCTCGACTGGCAAGAAATCGATTATCGGTGGGATGTATGTCACTTTACCAACGGCTGTCACATCAAACCAAAATAACTCCCAAACCTTAAACTTGAAGTGTTTTGTAACAAAATGACACTTTTCTCAATTCTGTAAGTTATTTCAATAAATATTTATGTGCTTTCAAAGTTGTAAAGTCCTTTTATAATCACTCTGTATTTAAGGGGTCATATCTCCTGAAGAGGAGAGAATTTCGCTAATACGTTTGCAGATTTGAGTTCCTCACATCAAGGAGCATGAGAAGGCAGAGTTGATATTGATATCATTTCTCCCGAAAAAATGGGGAAAATGTACTGACCAATTTAAGTTTCTCACAATGTTTTAGGAGTCATATCTCCTGAACAGAAACGAATTCTGGCAATCTGTTAACAGATTCGGTTTCCTCTATTGGAATAGCATAAGAAGGTAAAGTTGATAATGATATTGTTTTTCCAGAAAAAATAATGAACTAACCAATTTGCGTTCTACGACATATTTGAGGGGTCATATCTCCTGACCGGTAATGCATATTGTTAATCCGTTTGCAGATTAGGATTCCTCGCATCTGGGAACATAAGAAGTCAGAGTTGATAATGATATAATTTCTCTTGAAATATGAGGAAAATAATGAACTGACCGATTTGCGTTTTTCGACATATTTAAGGGGCCATATCTCCTGAACGGGAACGAATTTCGCTAATCCGTTTGCTGATTAGGATTCCTCGCATCTGGGAGCAAACGTAGTCAGAGTTGATATAATTTCTCTTGAAATATGAGAAAAATAGTGTAGTGCCCAATTTGCTTTTTTCGACATATTTAAGTGGTCATATCTCCTTAACTGAAATTTTATGCCAATTTGTTTGCAGATTCGGATTACTCGCATCAAGAAGCATAAGAAGGCGTAGTTTATGATTTTATTTTCTCTAAAAAAAATGGTTAAAATAATGTAGGCTACTGACCAATTTTCGTTTTTTTATATAATTATTTAAGGGGTCATATCTCCCGAACGGGAACGAATATTTCTAATCCGTTTGCAGATTCGGATTTCCCGCATCAGGGAGCATAAGAAGGCGTTGTAATAATGATATAATTCTCCCCGAAAAAATGAGAAAATAATGTACTGACCAATTTGCGTCGTAAAACGCGAGGTCTACTGTTCAACGTAACTACTAGTATTTTTCATTCATTCAACATTTTCGATTCCTTATTTGTGTTTGTTTTCAGAATGCTGACACCTGCTGTGAAAGAGGTGGGCTCCGGCTACACAGCGACATTCCTATCGCTGTTGTTTGGCGTGGCTGTAGCGCTGGTTGCCTATTACCGCATGAACAGGCGCAGACTCTATCAGCTGGCAGCTGATATTCCGGGTCCTACCGGATATCCACTCCTGGGTAACGCTTTGGAGTTCGTTGGTAGTCCCAATGGTATGCTGCAAAACAAACTTCCAATTTCTAACTCACATTATTCTGTAGAATTGTATAACATAATAATCCTATACAAGGATTATTATCCTATACGATAATCCTATACTATATAATCCTATACTATAAATAAAATGTGCAACCTACTGTAACTCTTGCAATCAACATATATGATATCTCCAAAGGCTAGGTATCATTCTGGCATAAATTAATATAGTTGGGAGACATTAATCAATTACTATCTATTCTTATGAACGTATTTATTTCCAATTTCAGATGTGTTTACAAGAATCGTGGACAAGGGAGACACGTATAAGAATATGTTACGCATGTGGATAGGCCCTCGCTTGCTAGTCTTCATCTACAAACCAGATGATGTTGAGGTAAGTGAAGAGTAAAGCATGTATACCATGCTTTATTTACCCTGTTTAATCTATGACGATGCTATGCATTTGTATAAATGTTTTCTGCAATAAAGAAATCTGAATCTGAATCTTGAATCTTGAATCTTGAATCTTGAATTTTGAATCTTGAATCTTGAATCTTGAATCTACGTTTACACCGGAGTTAATAACACAAGTTTTTAACATTTTGTTATCAACTGATGTTAATTAAAAAAGGCAATAGCATCATGTTAAGTTGCGTTTACACCGAAGTTGATAACATGAGTTACTAATAAAAAGTGGTCAACTTGATTGAATCGACAGAAATTTCTCATAACAAAAGTTAATAACTCGTGTTTTCAACAGAAAATTCCTTGTTATTAACAAGATTTATGTTATCCATCGAGAGTCGGTAAAGATCAAAGGAAATGTGTTATGTTAATAAACAAAAGCCTCTTTTATCACAGTAACTTTGTTAATAAACAGCTTACTATTTTCCCCGCAACCCCCTCGCCCAGCATCCCTACCTCAAACTACAGCGCTTTCCCTAATAATACAGCTGCAGACGAAACACGTGACAAAAGTTATTAGCTTTTGTGATAACAAAAACTAGCAGCCAAAAGAAAATGTTATTAACTTATGTTGAAAACTTTTGTTTCAAACTCTGTTGGAAACGCATTATATTATTACATTAGATCAGATAAATATCATTATGTTAATGATCACACATGTTTCAATTTAATGTTCTTTGAAGACAATTTTTGCTTTTAATTCCGGCTGATCTTGAAAAACACCTGTTACTATATCGGCGTATCTTTGGCGAACAAAATTCTTCCACCTCAGCTAAACTTGTGTACTGAATTTTTTTTAAATATATTTCTATCAATTATTGAAAAAGGTGGGGAAACGCAGAAAAGCTGAGAAAACGCTAATTTTGGGTGTATCTTTGGCGTTATTTCAAATTCCTTCTAACACAACATTATTGCACCCCAGCTGAGCTTCTGTAGTGAATTTGAACATTTTCTGTTTATTTGTTCCCGATAAAGCTGAGAAAACGCTAAAAAACGCAGATTTTGAGCGTATCTTTAGAAATTTTTCCAAATCCGTTCTTATTGCGCCTCTAAAGGGCCAACTGAACACACCTACCAAATTTGAAAATTTCAAATACACAAAACATTTAATATTATGTCATATTTCTATCATATGTTAGGACGATCCAGTTGGGGGTCCAGACTAAACGTCTGGCTAAACGGATATGGCGAAGCGAGCCTGACGGCAAGTAATATAGTATTCCCAAGAATAGCTCTGATTGAAGTAGCAGTACCCAATCAATTTTTTCCGCGATAAATCAGGACCTCCCAAATAGGTATTTAGGAGGTACTGGATGAATTGGTATTTAGGAGGTCCTGGATTAATGCATTTTAATCTTCAACTTGGTGCCAACCTAACAAAGTCAACTCAACTTAATGCCAACCTGACAAAATTATTTAATATAGTTACCAGTTGACAACTGTTTCGAAGAGGTACTCTCTCTGGATTATAGTTCTATATCAACATATGGTATGGACATTTCAATTATAATTTAAAGATATTGGAATAAGAAGAATATTCATGCTAAATGACGAACTTTAAACCCTTTTAAAAACCACCCTTAGAGTTAAAATATCGCCAAAAGATCTCTTAGTGCGCCTCTAAAGGGCCAACTGAACATACCTACCAAATTTGAACGTTTCTGGTCCAGTAGATTTTTAGTTCTGTGAGTGAGTGAGTGAGTCAGTCAGTCAGTGAGTGCCATTTCGCTTTTATTAGATTTTTTATTAATTTTTAGATTCTCAAAATCTATTGATATAGATTATCCTCTGGTAATTGTTCTCCTTAAAATTGATCATATTGTTGATACTTGAAATATTGTTTGTGTTGTTGATCTGTGTCTATTGGCATCCTCTTCTCGGCATTCATATAATGGTTTATTCATTTTTATTTTGAAATAATTCCATCTCTAGGTCCTTCTGAGCAGCAGCCAGCACATCAACAAAGGCCAGGACTACGACTTCTTCCGGCCTTGGTTGGGCAACGGTCTCCTGATCAGCGGAGGCGACACCTGGCGGCGACATCGCAAACTGATTGCTCCCACCTTCCACCTCAACATCCTCAAGTCGTTCATCGACCTGTTCAACGCCAACAGTCGAATGCTCGTCACCCGGCTCAAGAAAGAGAGCGCCACCCGAAGAGAGTTCGACGTGCACGACTACATGAGCGAGTGCACTGTTGAGACACTCTTGGGTAAGTTACTTACGGAACACTCTGTATATAATAGATTTGTGTACTATAGTGAGGTTCACATTATAATGATAGTGGAGGAAGAAAGGACAACAGCGTTGTCGATTATCTGCCTTGCCACTGCCTTCTATAGAACATAGTAGCTGATACCGGTAATTTTAAGGTGCATATAGACTTATGTGCTAGGAACACGCGCATTTCACTCTTTATCAGCTGATTCCATGATTATTATATCTGACATCTTGCTTTTTTGACATCTTTTTAGAATAGAATGCAATTTTGAATAATGTTTAATATTTTATATTAGGCTACAATGTAAAAAATTATGTGATGCTGTAATAGTTATTTACTGTTCATGATTGAAAAATTGTTTTGTTTCAAAATATTGTAGCCTATTGATGTCAAAATAAAGAACCATTTGGTTTGATTTAATTTTTATCTATAACTTGATGTTTCTGTACTTTACAGATTGGATAAGCTTAACATCAGCTGATGAAATCTGTATCTTAGTGTTTCTGTAAATACAGATATAGTAAGCTTAGCATCAGCTGATAGATATTGAAATGCGCATTTCCTTGGCGCCCAAGTCTGTACGCACCTTCAACTGTTTATTCTAGTTCAAAATAATTAACTATATTTTATTCTTCTTCAAAAAATACATTGATCAATGAATCAATAACACTCTCATAATTATTGAGATTGGATATTTTGTTACCCAATTATTATATTTCTACATTGTTTAAACACATTCATTTTATTTAGCGTATGGCATTTTTGTCAAATTTTGAATATTTCAGACTTTTATAAGTGCACATCGAGGGATGAAATGTAGGTACTGTATTGCCTTGGGACTGGCTACAGTGAAGTCGTTAGCCTTGCCCAGGTAGGCACGTCTCTCACACTCAAATATAATGTGGTGCACTGTCTGCTCCATCGCCCCACAGTCACATACTGGGGAGTCTGCAAGTCCCAACACAATCTGGCAACGTTGCGGAGCTAGAAAAAGATAGCGCTATCTGCTTTGTCGAATGATAGACAAGGATAAGAATACCATTGTCAATCGAATACTGCCATTATACCGTGAACCCCACTATAGAATTCACCCAAAAATCAACTACGGTACTTCAAACTGTTAACATTGTAAAAAGAAATGGTGTTCTTTATAGGGGTTGAAACATAGTGGACCGGCGAAAGTATTAGAGTGTATCCGAGAAGGTGGCTGTTGAGAGTTTTTAAAAGCATGTATCTGTTTCCTTCCAAGGCCCGCCGCAAAGTAGACCCACGAGAAGCAACCCACGCCGTGGGATGTTTTGTAAACCATTGTTAGGCTTCTCCAGATTTCTGTGTAATGTTAATAATACATGCAATGAATAATCCACTTGTCAGCTGATTGGTTATGAATAATTCTATACCAATGGTTTACAAAACATCCCATTTTGTGAACCATTGCTATAGAATTATTCTTAATCAATCAGCTAACAAGTGGATTACTCATTGCATGTATTACACAGATGTCTAGAGAAGCCTAGCAATGGTTTACAAAACATCCCACGGCGTGGGTTGCTTTTCGTGGATTAGCGTGGGTCTACTTTGTGGCGGGCCTTAATGTCCTTTAATAAATTTCTTTTGATATTGTCTCTGATTCCTTCTAAATTCTACTACCTTACCTTCGCCAATCCAATATGCTCTGATAGGAAGCATTGAAGTTATTCATGTGGGCTAAAACATTATAGTAGAGCGGCATAGCCACCTCTAATTGTATTACAGGTGGCTATGAGAGCGGTGAAGGCTGAGTTTACCGTATCAAATTCAAATTCAAATTCATTTATTGCATGAAATAAATACACAATTGAATATACTTCACAGTTAGTACAATTTCAGAGTAGGTAGATGAGGGTTCTAAATAAGCATGAATAGAATCTAAAGACAACCTACCTTTTGGCATTCCATGAATGAGACGACAAAGTTTTGTTTCCAGGAATAAAATTTTTCTATTGAAGAGGAAATCAAATGTAAAATTGAGAATCTATAAAATGTGAATTTTGTTCCAGAAACTGTGATGGGACTAGACAAGACAACCCAAAATGAGACCAGTGGCTATGACTACGCAATGGCTGTCATGAAGTGAGTAGAAAATACAAATTCAAATTATCTCCTATAATGATAATGATGATGATGATGCGTTGGTAAACGTGAAACCATGGTACTGTTTTAAAGTTTTTAATATTTTTTTTGTAAAATTTGACAATATCCTTGTTTTCTTATTATGGAGAGATTTCACAACATCGTCATCAATTCTACTAAGTTTATTATCTCCTACCACTAGTAGTTCTGTGAACAGTAGACCCTCACGCAGTATTCTCATCCACAAGTACCTGATTCAAACTATAGACCTTATGGAAACACAGCAATAGACTGGCTTCTCCACACGTCTAAGTAATCACTTGTCAGCTGATTTATGATGAATAATTCTATAGTCTGATTTTTACTCTAATATTGGTGTATTAAGGAGGCTTTTTCCTTTTATATTATCCTTGAAATGCAAAATTTCCAAAAACCTTGTATATACGTCGACGCGCAATTAAAAAAGGAACATATCTGTCAAATTTCATGAGAATCTATTACCGCGTTTCTCCGTAAATGCGCAACATAAAAACACATAAACATTCAAACATTTAAACATTAAGAGAAATGCCAAACCGTCGATTTGAATCTTAGACCTCACTTCGCTCGGTCAATTATTTCCTCTTTTACTCTCAATCACTCCTACTCCAATGGCCGTAATTCTTTATTCAAAATAAATAATAAAGAATTTTTACAGTTTTTTTTCATAGTTAGAACTTTTCTAATAATTTTTAATTGATTTAGGTAATTCATTTTAAAAGTATTTTCAATTCATTTTTTTAATGTAAATTGGTATTGAAATTGGTATTGGAAATGACACACAACTTAGCTACATTTGGACTGTTGTATGAATTAGAATATTGGAACCATTTTGGGCATAAGCCTGTGGTAGCCTACCTATAAGGTACTCTTCTGAAAGTTTTGTAGTTCTGAATGATTGAATAAATAAATAATATGCTTCAATCATCTACCGTACACATTCCTAAGAATTGACTGAGTAGATCTGAATATTATAATTTTAAACCTCTCAATTCTTCTTCTCATTTTCCAATTGAAGAAACTGTGATATGAATAAACTTCTCGTGCCTATACTGATTACTCTTGCTGATCAGTTACTATTAGTCTAATAATTTCTAAATACAAACAATTATTCCAAGAATATACTGAAAATTCACATAGTGATAATAAATAGTAGTTGGTAGTGTTTAATCATCCTAATTCATTTTGTTGGCTTGTAATAGGCCTACATCACTGTTAAAATTTTTCAGCTTGTAAAATTTCTAGTTTCCAGTCAATTTGACAACAGTGCAGAGGATATTAATAAAAACCGAAGTTTGAAAAATTATTTAGAATATATTAGGCCTATGTAATGTTTTATTCTCACGCAATACATGTTGAACATTTTGTATATTGCACTATCAATATTTATTGGCAGAAATTAATATTTAATATTAATATTTTTCCAGGGTATGCGATATTTTGCATCTGCGACATACCAAGATGTGGCTGAGACTGATTCATATTTAACATGACTAACACAGCAAGGAGCAGGATTTGCATCCTCAATACAATACATTCACTCACAACAAACGTGAGTTTAAAAATATATTATCAATAAAAAAATAATACTATAATACTAAGTAACTGAACTATTTATACTACAAATTACTGTTTTTTTAATACTATAAAACAATACTAAATATTAACTTGGAAAATTAGTTTAACTAAGAAAATACACAAATATATTAGGTCTATATTAGGTCTATATAATCATAGAAAGAAAATTCTCAGCAACTCCATCTACTGTGTCCAAAATATTGATACTGCGTATGGTCCAAAATGATGTGTATTCAGTTATTATAATCTCATGTTGTCTCCTAATCTACATTTTTGGTATAAAAATGATATTTTAAACGGAGTAAATATTATATATTACCGGTATACTGAAGGGTGTTCGGTAGCCTACACTTTTTTAATTGGATAATCTTCTTCAATATAATTGTTAAGATCATTATAGGAGTGAGAAAAAGTGGCAACTGAAATTTTTAAGTGGTCTAATAAGCGAGTTATAGGTTGATGGAAGTGCTAACTCCGTTTTCTTTCCAGATCATGAACGGTTTCGAATTTTCCATTGGAGTTTTTTTTAATACATTTAGTACATCATTGGCTTTGTTCTTATATGTGTTTTTCGCGATTTATGTCAAAATAAACAAGTTATCAAATTTACAAAAAATATGTTACTTTCTCATTTATGAACGATATGGGGAATAAAATGTTTTAGTTTGGAAAGATACATTTTTTTAATTTTTGAGAGAAGGTCTGTTAATATAGGTAGTCGAAACCGTTTATGATCTGGAAAGGAAAACGGAATCTGGAAATTAGCACTTCAAACCCATAACCAGCCGTTGCTTATTGGACCACTTGAAAATTTCAGTTGCTACTTTTTCTCACTCTTATAATGAAATGATCTTAACAATTATATCGAAAAAGATTATCCAATTTGAATAAAAGAAAAGTGTATTGAACAGCCTTGAACGGAAATAATAACTCACAGATGGAACAAATAGCTATTTCTATCATTTTGGATCGATTATAATCATTTTTATGGCTTTTATTGGCAAAGAGATCCTTTTGGATGTTCTGCCTTGCCGTATTATCCAATGTCATTTCCTATCAACACTCAAGTTTATAGGTTATGTCTTGGGTTTTTCATATTTTCTCAATAAAAATTTGCACTTTCACTTCTCGATTTTTATTTTTGATAATAATGTACACACACCAGCACGAAATAATTGTTATCCAGAAAAGACGAAAGTTTTCAGCTTCCTGTATTGTGATTCATTTATTTATTTATATTAATCAATTTATTTATTAGATGATAAAGGTGATGTTGTTCTAGATATTTATAGGTATTGAATGAAAACAGCAGTTTTCACAATATCAAGATCAATTCGTAATAGTCTAATATTTTCCAACTTCATTGAATTCTATTCATCATCGTGAAATAATATACCATAATTTCAAAATTATTACTCAATTCTTGCAGGTCATGAATAAGAAAAAGGAAAACTATTTCCAGTCGAAGAACAGTATCAACGGTTCGGCGCAGAAAGAAAAGACAGTTGTGGAAACGAATAATGCGAAAAACAAAACTGAAACAAAAAAGAAAACTGATGCTAAAAATGGTGAGGAGAGCAAATTTTCCTACGGACAGGCTGCTGGATTAAAAGATGATTTGGATGTTGATGATGTGGATTTTGGTGAGTTTGAATTAGATTTTAATAATAAATTATTTAATCAATCTTCAAAATTGATCAAAAATGCTGTAGTGAATCGGTTATCAAACATATATTGGTCAGAAATGAAAGCTGCACAACTTCAATACTAAGCTCTGGAGAATCTGAAGAAATTGAAGAGATCTGTATGAAATTCAGAATTTTTATTCATTCATTCAACATTATTTTTTTAATAATTTAACTTAGTAAGCTTCCAATAATGTGATTATTTTTACAATAAGTAGGCTGTAATTGTATAGTTTTACTTTTCCTTGCCCTATTACCATAGGGCATGAGTATGAGTGTATGTGTGTCTGTGTACACGATATCTCATCTCCCAGTTAACGGAATGACTTGAAATTTGGAACGAAAGGTCCTTATACTATAGGGATCCGACACGAACAATTTCGATCAAATGCAATCAATCCAAGATGGTGGCTAAAATGGCGAAAATGTTGTTAAAAATAGGGGTTTTCTCGAAAACGGCTCCAACGATTTTGATCAAATTCATACCTGAAATAGTCATTAATAAGATCTATGAACTGCAACAAGTCCTATATCTGTAAAAATTTCAGGAGCTCCGCCTCATCCATGCAAAGTTCGATTTTAGATTCTCAATTATCAGCCTTCATATACAATTTAAACAAAAAATTTCAAGTGGAAAAGATTGAGCATGAAAATCTCTGCAATAAATTAATGTCCAGTAACATTTCCACCTGAAATTGAAAATAAGCTTGAATTTCGAGAAAATGTGATTATTAAATTGCAAACTGTTGGCAACTGTTGGTTCTATTAAATCATTCACTGCGAAGAGATAGCAGACCTCGTGTGTCTCCAGCGTTATTGACCTATCACCAGCTGTTTCATATCTTAGAATAGTAGACTTGTGATGCGCGAGAACACTAGCGTCAGGTGATCAATTTTTATAACGGCAAGGAAAGTTGTGTGAGTGCGCCACACCAGATTTTTTTTAAGTGCTATCTTGGGAAGAGTATTCATTTTATTCATTCAACATAATATAACGCATAGTTCAGGAAAGTACCACATGCCCAAAACGGTTCTAATTATAATTTAAATGTAAATGTAAAAATAAATGTAACTGGGTTATGTGTTACTTTCACATTTTTGATTTACTTATTGCAATTTACAATCAAAGATTATTTGATCCAAGTATTGACCAGTTGAGTAGATTATCACAAATAAAAAGTTCTTAACTCCAACAAGTGTCTATTGGAAAAGAGAGAAGAGTACAATGATATGCAATTAATGAACTGCCATTATTGGTTGAAACTAGATCATTGATCTTATTTTCAAAAAGAATGATGCTATTTCGAATTTAATCTTACTATAATAAGTTCACATTGTTTTTGATAGATCAGAAATAAAACAATTTAAAGTACCACATGCCCAAAACGGTTCTAATTATAATTTAAATGCAAATGTAAAAATAAATGTAACTGGGTTATGTGTTACTTTCACATTTTTGATTTACTTATTGCAATTTACAATCAAAGATTATTTGATCCAAGTATTGACCAGTTGAGTAGATTATCACAAATGAAAAGTTCTTAACTCCAACAAGTGTCTATTGGAAAAGAGAGAAGAGTACAATGTTATGCAATTAATGAACTGTCATTATTGGTTGAGACTAGATCATTGATCTTATTTTCAAAAAGAATGATGTCATTTTGAATTTAATCTTACTATAATAAGTACAAATTGTTTGTGATAACTCAGAAATTGAACAATTTTAAGAAATCTGAAATCAGGATGTATTAAAAATGCGGAGTACTCGTATTATAGTAAACTTTCTTGACTGAATAATAATCTATAGGCCTACTCATTTATTTAAGGGTTTATGCACACATAGAGCGGTCCTCCCAATTCCAGTGATCTTAGAAGGAGATTGATATTATATTATAAGAATTTCTATATCATTTTTGAGACAATATTCAAAAATAAAACATTTTTTTTAAATCTGAAATTAGATTTCAATTATGTGGAATCATATTTTGTTTTTAGACTACTTAATGAGAATCTTTTCAAAATCATAATGATTATCCCATCACCACAGTAACTACCAACCAAATTTGATGTATATATATTTTTTTTAAGATGACTAGAATTCATTTACAATGTAATTTTCCATTCTAAAGTTATAAGCATAGTTTAATTTCATCATTAATCCATCTATTCCCACTAGCATTTTTCATTCTCCTTCCCTTTGACAACCCCATTACCAAACCTAAAATTGAATTTCCCGTTCCTTCAACAATAACAAACACATCAATTCAGCTGAAGATGTTGTGGTTTTTCTCCATAATTGAAAGAATATAAGACGTCTATGTTGTCAATACCACTATATTTATTCGAAAATTAATTCACACTACAGAACCAGGTTCCATGGTAACACCTACCACATCTTCAGATGAACGAATGTTGCGTGTTCCTGTTTGTTTGCAACAAACAACATTAGCTCAGCTGAAGATGTGGGAGGTGTAACCATGAAACCTGGTTCTGTAATGTGAATTAATTTTCGAATAAATTAAAGTGGTATTGACAATATCAACGTCTTATTCTTTCAATTATGGAGGAATGCCACAACATTCATATCATACAATCAAATTGATAAGAATCTATTCTTATTTATATTTAGGGTGTATCCAGACAGAGAGCGGTCATCAAATTACAGAGATCTTAGAAGGAAATTGATATTGTATTTTATGAATTTCTATATCATTTTATATATCCTCTTAAGACTGCTCTGCGTAGAGCTAAATCATATATAATATAATATTATGTACCTACCTAAGCTTTTTAATGCCAGTTCAAATTGAATAACATTTTCCAAAATAGATCTAAATATACTAGTAATTATCAAATTTAAACCAAGTTAATTTGATAGACAGTAAATGTGTTTCAAGAATTTTTGGTCTGATTCTGGTTAATAATATTTTCCTACAGTTACGTTGAAAAAGTGGCCATTGCTGCACTGATTACAGAACGCAAAGAATCACTTTTCCGCTCTAGTGCGGGAAAATTTTTCTGCACTCCAGATTTGCAACATGGCCACGCAAAATACTTAGTAGGGTATATGGAGCACATGCAGCAAAATCAAAATGAATTTGGTAACAGTGACTGGACTGCTATAGTAGCAGACGTGCAACCAAGCACAACGCGTAATTATTACTATTATAATTATAACCAAGGACCAACATTTTTTCAATTTGACAATAAATTGCGGTTTTTATCAATAATAAAATTACACAGAAAGACATTGATGCATTTCAGGCAATTTTACCATAATACCCACTTTTCATATTCAATGGAACTGTAGGAAAAACTAATGTGAAATACGTGCGCAAAGTTCCTCTGCTGCACACAACAAACCATTCCGCCCTCGCTACGGCTCGGGCGTAAACGTTTCTTTCGGGCAGCAAACTGTCACTTTGCGCACTAGGTTGCACAAAAATATTGTTTAGCATATAAGAATGTTCTGGAATTCCATTTCTCATTGGTGATTATATCACTCAAACAGTTAGCATTTGTTGAATAAGAAGCATTAAAATTTATGATATTATTGACAAGGAATGCTAGCAATAGTTTTAAGTGGATCTATCTATATAGGAGTGTGAATGATGATTTTGCATTTGATTTACAGTTTTGGGTGAGAAGAAAAGAATGGCTTTCTTGGATCTGATGATTGAAAGTTCGCAAGACGGAAATCTGATAACAGACAAGGAGATAAAGGAGCAGGTGGATACAATTATGTTTGAGGTACCTACCCAACAGATTTGTGCAAGTTATTCAAATAGATTTATATAAATTTCAAAAAAAAATTAGATAATTTCAAACTTGAATAAATTGATTGAATGATAATTTTAATATATTAATTGATTCAATATTGTGAGAATAATTAGACTGCAAAACTGCTTCTAAATAGAGTAGACTTCAACTAGGTACTCATCTTTTGAAGGCCAATTGAATGAAATGTACATCTACGTTGTACAGTTTTTCAAATTCAAAATCATTTTATTAAGCCAAAGACAATAGTATACACATACAGACCAAGTGAAAACATCAAGATAACAATGTAGGTATTGTGATTGAAAAATTGAGCAATTCAAGTAGTCCGGGTAATTCAATTATTTTCATAGAAAATAGTTTCACTTGAAATACTCCATGGTGATTGATGGTATAGGAAAATAATCTTGAGGTATATGAATCTATGAATATATTCATCTGAATGTTCTCAACAGATAAGAGCAATAACACTTTTCATATGGAAAACGATGCTCTATGAATGAGAATAGTTCAAACCTTGCGATGCTTCATATGAAACAATTATTTAAATTCTTATCAAATTTTAATGCAATAAGTTTGACACATTATGAAATATTTTCTAATCTAATTTAAAATGTATTATAGAGGTTATTTGAAATACCATAACATAGTAACCAGTTGCATCTAAGATTCTGAATGTATGAAATACTTCCAGCCTAGAACAAATTCCAATTTATTGCTCTCATAACATATAAAGAATATAATTTCCTAGGTTTTAATAATTATATTCTATTGTTTATTTAGATTTAAAAATTTCATTTTTTCACTTCCAGGGTCATGATACAACGGCCGCAGCTACAAGCTTTTTCATGTGCTTGATGGGATGTCGTCCTGATATACAGGTACAGTTTCAATAAAATTGAAATTTAGATAATTCTTGATTTGAAATTTAAAATTCAATTGATAGAGATTACCCTACTGTTTTTGACAAAATTGATTCACAAGGGCTGATAAGTTTGTCATTGTTATATTGGTTCTAATTCATAGATCCTACTTCATTATCCTACTGATATTAACAATATTGATTTACGAGTTTAGTTTAGCTAATACGTTCAGTTTTATATCGTTGCATTGATTTATGCTCAATTTTCATTCATGCATTCAATGTTTTCTTTCACTTAAAATCATTATTCACAAAAGGTGATATGCTAACGTTTTACCACAGATCTAACTGATTAGTAAGTCTATAGTTTTACTCAGCCTAAAGCTGCGTTTACACCTAAGTGAATACAAAATGTTAATAACTTAATCCTTATAGATTCTATTAGATTGAACATAACTTATCATACACATGATGATCATGTGTTTGTCAAGTTCCGTTCAATCTGATAGAATCCATATGGATTAAGTTGTTAACATTTTCTTAATAAATTGGTGTAAACCCAGCTTAACTGATAATAGAATAGAATAATAGTCTTCATTCATCAGATGTAAGAAATACATTGGAACAGTGTCAATAAATAAAATATATAAATATGAATAACTAGGCTCGGCCAGCATAGACAAAAACTTTTCGTCAAAAATCAAAGTTGAACTGTTGAAAAGAATATAGCGACCAGATATTCCTTTGACCAAATATTCCCTTAGATTATTTGCAAACATTCTTGGATCTTCTAATACTTGGAGACTGCTTGGTAACTTTTCAAAACACTTCTTGCCTCTGTATATATATATTTTTCGTAAAAAGGTCTAATCTGTGCCTCTCTATTATACGACCAAACCTTGTATTATAACCATGAGTGTTATATTTCTCAAGTTGTCGCCTAATTTTTGAAAAAGACTATAACATCATAATTATATGTATTGTCCATATATTGTGAAAAGTTCATCCAAAACTAATGTGCAAATGGAACTGTTAACGCTAGACGCTTTCAAGATTGAAGATTCATTTTATTAGCCACAGCTTTCAATCACAAGAGCAATTCATATGAATTTTCTATATAATAATGAGTTTCTACAATGGAAGTAAAACATACACTTATTCTATTATTTTTTTAAATTTATTTATCCACAATTCAACGACTCTAATGTAATAACATTAGTGAAAAGTGCAGTTTTTCTCCCTGAGGGAAAAGTTTGAAGCACGAGGCGAAGCCGAGGGCAACAATTTTCCTGAGGGAGAAAAAACATTTTTCACTCGTGATATACACAACATTTTTCCTCCACCTACATTTTCATAAAAACTGCTAATAAAATAATTTTTTCCTCCACCTACTATCAAAAGTCTCATTTTACACCCTGGAATCGAATACTAAAGTACTACTTTTCCTCCCATGGGACTAAAAATAATTCCCAGCGGGAAAAGTGATCACTTTTACTCCCAAGGGAGTAAAAATAAACCCATAAGATTAACATGGGAAGAAGTCCGACAACGCCGCGATTGAAGAATGAGGAATGTGGCAACACTGTCGTGGTCGGTAGAGGAAAAGTAAAAGAGCTCTATTTCGATCTTTGGAATATTTTAGCTCTAGGAAATAGAGCTGAAATAGTGTGAAAGCGTGAAGATGTAGTAAAATTATTCATTGTTATAGGTATTGGTGTAGGTGGAGGAAAAATGTTGTGTGCATCACGGGACTAAAGTACTTATTCTCCCTCAGGGAAATTGTCGCCCTCGGCTACGCCATCGGGCGACAACAGTTTCCCTCAGGGAGAAAAAGTTGCACTTAGTCCCTAGATGCACAAATAACTATTAAAAACGTATGTGACCAATCAATGTGTTACAACATAATCTAAAAAGTAAACAGAAACAGCTGGCTTGTAATCACAGTTCTCCTCCGACAGCACTATCTGTCGGGTAAAGTTGTAACAACAATGACAGCCAAAACTACAGCTATGATGAAGTTCCCGTTTCAAATTTGATTAGTTAATAAGTAATATTCGTTGGCTGATATTTTGAATAACATGGAATAAAAGAAAAAAATAAATACATTTTTTTAGTATAGTGATATGAAGTTTGTAATAATAATTTCAGCATACAAACATAAATTTTATATATCGATCAAATGTCTGGTTGAGGTATTGAATTTAGTTGGTTTAATGACTACTCTATATGCTTCCTCATCTGAGCTTAGACCTTCTGACCTATTCCAAATGTACGTTTTTAAAATATAGATGCTTCCCATGTTATTTAAATGAGTCACTTTTACTCCCTAGGGAGTTTTTCTGTTTTTTAGTACCGAGAGCGAAAAAGTGACACTTTAGTATCATGTTTCAGGGAGTAAAGTAAGTACTTTTGACAGTAGGTGGAGGAACAAATAATAGTGTGTTAAACTTGGGTACGCGCCACCTTAGTCCTCCGACACACCCAGAACCTGACAGGAGTGGACAGCGACTATGGATGGACAGGTAGGATGAATGTGTCTGTTTTTGACGCTGGTGTATACTGACATCGTCCCGTTAAACTTAGATGTAAAACTCACACAAAAATTGTAAAGAAATCTGATAATTATTTATCCATTCTTTAAATTTCTCATTATTAATATTGAGTAATAAAAGCTCACAAAACCACTCTGTATAAACTTCCGATATTTTTAGTGATTATTTGTGGAATAGATGTTATTTTCGGATGAAAACAATCGATGAAACAAACCTGACTTGGTTTGCTGTACAGGAAAAATGCCTGCAAGAAGTAGACTCGTTATTTGGGGACTCAGACAGGTACATCACTTTTGAAGACACCCTGGAACTGAAGTACTTGGAAAGATGCATCATGGAGACACTGAGACTGTTCCCCCCTGTACCCCTAATCAGTCGACAGCTAGAAGAGGAGATGAGACTCAGTAAGTTGACTGATGTAAAAGAATAGATATAAATTTCGTTGAAAAAACAGTTAGTTGATTAATGTAGAAGAATATAGGCCTATATAATTTTTTTGGAAAGACAGTTAGTTTCTTAATGTAGGAGGATGAAATTTAAATTTTTTATAAATTAATATGAAATTTAATTTTGATATTTAACTAACCGAGCGAAGTAAAGTCTAAGATTCAAGTCAACGATTTTGCATTTCTCAGTAAGTTGACTAATGTGAAAGAATAACTATAAATTCGTTAAAAAACAGTTAGTTGATTAATGTAACTTATATGTAACTTTTTTGGAAAGACAATTATTTGCTTAATGTAGAAGGATAAATATCAATCTGCTGTAGAACAATAAGTTGATTAAGGCTGTTTCGGTACACTTTTTATTATTTAAATTGGATAATCTTTTCCAATATAATTGTTAAGATCATTATAAGAGTGAGAAAAGGTGGCAACTGAAATTTTTAAGTGGTCTAATAAGCGAGTTATGGGTTGTTGAAGTGCTAAACTGCGTTTTCTTTCCAGTTCGAAGTTGTACTTCTTTCGAAGTTGTAAAACTTCGGAAAAGTGGTACAAAGTTACCCCAATTGACTGTTTCCGTTTTCTTTCCAGATCATAAACGGTTTCGACTATATTATTAGAACTTCTCTTGAAAATTCAAAAAATTTATCTTTCCAAACTAAACCATTCTATTCCCCATATTTTTCATGAATAAAGAAGTAATATTTTCTGTAAATTCGATAACTTGTTTAAACATGGTTTTTTAGTAATTATCCGCCATTTTTTCCGCCTTTTGAATTCAATTTTATTGAATTTCTTATTGTCAGATCCTCATGGTATAAGGACCTTAAGTTAAATTTCTGTCAATCGGTTAATTAGGAATGGAGT
>NC_052506.1:4139197-4185541 GCF_014356525.2 Nilaparvata lugens | reverse complement strand
ATTCTACACAGTTTTATTCGGTACACGACCATGTGACTGACCACAATTAATAATTCGTAATTAATAATTAATAATTCGTGACCACACCTGTCACATTTTCAAGTTGACTGGAAAAACTGTGTAGAATTTGACAACATAAATTTGTGTTTTTATTCAATTATGGAACGGTTCTACAATATTGACAATGACTCAGTAAAATTTTCAATAATTATAAAATTTTCCTTCATAATCATTCATGGACAACGTTGATCAATTCTTACTTGGCAATGTTAAACTCCTCTGTTCCAATTTCCGTCGGACTATTTTCGTGCGGTTGACTATGGAGATTCATAATAATCCAACGTCTGGGAATATAGTCAACCGCATTGGCTATATATTACAAGTTTGTGTTTCTTGAATGGTTCAAAATTTTCTTAAATAACTCATATTATTCGTTGCAAGTGGCAATTGAGTGGAATACTTATAATTAATTTAATAATTCAAGCCATCTAAATTAAAAATTTATAGTTTTAATGTTTATTTTGGTCCAAATTTTATAAAAATTGTACACGTGAAATTCTAACCTTATCTTGGACTTTGCCACCCATAATTTGGAAGAAAAATAGCACAAGGACTACTTATTATTTTATCTACCAATGTTATTACATTAGTGTCATTTGCATTGTAAACAAATAAAATAAAATAAATAAATAAATATTGGGGTGTTGTTCTAAACCATTATTTCATCAGATTTACTGATTATGATAATAATACGACGTTACTTTGAGACTATATTTGAATCATTTGCAAATTACAATTCAAATATATCATATCCACATAATAGTATGTTTTGATGAAATCATACTAACTTTGGGGGGAACATTCGTTTGACGGTCTCGGAGACATCAAGACGGCCATCAAGGGCTGCACCTGTACGCCTAGGGCGCGCCCCTCGCTCACCGCCGCAGGCAATCTAAACAAACACAGAATCAATCCATTCAAACTTGATTATTACATCTCATAAAATCAGCATATTGCATGGGAGAATACAAACTAATAATATTAGTAGTGAGCAGGTTATTGGAATAGGAAATCACTAACTGTGATATATTGTAATATAGGAGCTCACTAGGTATTGTGTTTACTTGTATTTTACTGAGCCCAGGTGAACATGATTTCAATATTTCAATGGCCACAGACAAAAAATTCACAATTTGTATCGGCTAGGTCGATATGATGTTACAGTCAACAATAATAATCTACGACAATACCTGACAATATAATTACCTTCTAAAGTACATCCAAATCATCATCGTATCTACATCATATCTTACTACTATCACAATTCCGGAATATGTTCAAGAACATACTTTCCAGCATTCAAAAAACTTAGTCGTTTCGAAATTCAAGCGCTTTGATCAGTTTATCATACTTTGGTCACCCCACGCACCATATCAATCAATAGACTGTGGCGAAGAATGAACTAGATTAAAAGAACTAAAATAATATAAACAATCACATAAATCCAACTCGCAAATACAATAATTGGAGTATTCAGTCAAATCATTAATTAAAACGGTGATAAACGGTAAGTGAAAAAAACCAGTGGCATAAGATGACTCTTGTTCGTCAGTAGGAGTAGGAGATAAAATTATAATACGCTTAACCTGATTTAAATTGATTTAGCACAGAAGCAAATATATAAGCAGAATACAAAATAATGAAACGAAGAATCGGAACAAAATTTACAACAAAATAAAAAATTCTCTCGAGTATCTTATACTTTATAATTATGGTACTCTCTTATTATAGATATAGTGATCATAAATACAGTGTAGATAGAACGCATTACATGGGAAATAGGAAGAGGGAAAAATCATTATATTCTTATATAACAAAAAAATCACAAAATATTCAAATTGAAATAAAAATCCTGGCAAACCGTAGTTCCTATACGGAAAAAATCACAAAATATTCAAATTGAAATAAAAATTCTGGCAAACGTAATTCCTATACGGAAAATAATCACAAAATATTAAAATTAAAATAAAAATTCTGGCATACAATCTTTTTGTTATTAGGGACAGTTTTGATACATGGAAATTCAATGAGATCTGAAGGTAAATTATTAATTATTTTTGGTGCTATATATATTGAGTCTGATATGCTATAATTTGCGTATAAATTATGCAATATTCTTTTGATAGTTCATTCCTGATAGACACATTCCATCTCACCTTCTATAGATAATCAGAGAACTGATTTTGTTCAATTTATGTATTGCAACCAATTGTAGCTCAAGTCACATTTAAATGATTTCTCCTTATTCCTTCCTCTGTTGAAGATTCTCCAAGTACAAACTGTTAACACGATAAGCCTGTAATATTCACCTGCCCTGCTGCTTTGTGCATGAAAAATACCTTTTGGATATACCAAGTTCATGGAAAATTTTAAGATCTCTTCACGTTTCATGAACCCAAAATATTGTTGTATTGTGTGTACTTTCTTCCATGATGGTTATGAGTTCAATTTGGTCAGATGTAAAGCAAAAAAAAGTAAAAAAAAATATAAAAAAAATTGTAAAGCCTTGATGTGATTAGATCTGTTATGATGTACTGTTTAGAGTCGAGAAAACTCGACAGCTGATTTATCTTACTGAACCTACATTACGGTCGAATACAACTTCGTATTGACACCGATATTAGTATTGTATTAACTATACAATACCATGGGCATTATTGAAAACATAAATTACCTTTTTATATGTGTTTTCAATGATTTTTAAGAAGTAGCCAATACATGTGAAGTTGGATACTGTTGGGATTATTCAATACTGTAGAAGGTCTCACATTCTGTGTGTTTTACGTACAGACAATTTTTAATAGTTCAAATAGTTCAATTATTTGTTCTTGAGCAAGACTTGTACAAATAGGAGTTTGCATCCTAACAGATACTGATTAAAACATACAAGCATACATCCTCGATTGACAGAATGAATTAGCAAAACACGAACATTGCAAAAAATCCTGCTACGATAATATAATAACAAAATTAAAAATTAACATTAGAAATTACAAAAAATAGACAAATAGTTTGAAAAAGAATTCGATAGAAAATCCCAATTATAGCAATAACAAAATTGACCGACAATGTGATGATAGATTAGGAATTTTGTAGCTACATTAAGGCTGTGCAAAAGGCTAAAAATAAACTTTCTACTGGTGATATTTTCCATAGTTTCTCTACTTTTGTATATCATCAAGCTATCAAAATTAAAAAGTTTCCTGAGGAAAAATTTTTTGTCCGATAATTACTTTTTGAGATATGAGCGCCTAAAGTTGAAATTTTTGTTAACATTTCAAAAACGGTAAGAAATAAATCATGAGATTTGGTGTATGAATTCTTCATGGTATTGATGATTGAATAAAACAAAAATGTCCTGAAGATATCAATTTTTGATAAAGTTATTCAATTTACCAAAAATAACTTTTTTTGAGTCAGTTTTAATAAATTGAATAACTTTCTCAAAAATTATTATTTTCAAAACATTTTCGTTTTATTGAATCAACAATACCAAGAAAAATTTATCCTCCGAATCTCATGGATTTATCTCTTACCGAGTTTGAAATGTCCTGTCCAAAAAATTGAACTTCAGGCGCTCATATCTCGAAAAGCAATGATCGGAAAAAAATGTTTTCCTGAGAAAGCTTTTTTATTTTGATAATTTCGAAAACTTCGAAAAATTATCACCATTAGAAAGTTAATTTATAGCCTTTGCACAGCCTTTTTTTTCTCGGAAAAAAAAATGGTTTCCTGAGAAAGCTTTTTTATTTTGATAGCTTGATGATATACAAATCGAAAAACTTCGAAAAATTATCACCATTAGAAGGTTAATTTATAGCCTTTGCACAGCCTTAATGTGTGAGAATTTTAAGGTATAAATTATTACCTTAATATGTGAGAGATTATAAAAACAAGGAATAAAATGACCAGTAAATTCGTGGATGACTAGAAAAGAGTTAATTTTTTAATATAATTTTTTTGTTTTAGTTTGGACTACCTGTTGGCTTCCGCCTCGTTGCGATGCGCCCGCGCCCGCCGTTTGCTGCGATGTGTGGTGGCCTTGCGGTGGCCGGGGGCGGCTGCCGTGGAGGCGGCGGCTGGAGGCGGTTGCGGAGGCGGCGGCTGATGGGGGCGGATCCTGGCACTGCGCTCCTCCAGGCTGATACGAGACACCCGCACCTCGGGTGGCTGGCTGAACGAGTAGCCCGAATAGCCGTCCTCCACCCATCTCGCCACTGCTTTCTGTTTTCGGCTGGCAACAAATCAATCAATCAATCAATCAACTATCCAATCCAAAGAAGGATTTCAGTTCATCCTCCACCCATCTCAATACTTTATGTTAAGCCGACGGTCCCGGCTGCCTAAAAATCAGTCGTTTGGTCATGTCAGAGACCCTGAAATTCAGGTTGCGACCTGAAAACTCTGACACCAGACCTGAGCCAGCCAGGTCACTCGATATTAAACTAATTAAATGCTCTCTGTTTCCTGCTGGCAACAAATTAATCAATCAATCAACTATCATAATAGTTCTTATTCTATATTTTGTTTTTGGCAGATAAATTAATTAAAATAGGGGAGTTCAAAAAATTTGGATTTATTTATATGCCAAATTCAAAATTCTTGTATTCAACCAAATTGTATTATGTTTTCATAACATTCAAAAATGTAGAAAATTTGGACTTACTTGAGTTTGGGAAGTGCAATCGACGACACATCCAGCAGGCAGGAGGTGGAGGGGGGAGTTGCCAACCTCTCCCCTCCCTCGGCGGCAGTCACCCCGCCCCCGCCACCGGGAAACAGCCACTGGGACACACAGGGCAGGTGGTGGAAATGACCGCACTCCATTAACACTACAAACAATCAAAATTAATTACAATTACCTGAATGAAATTGAATAAAAATACAAAAAATAGTGAAAAGATGGGTCAAAGATAGTGTTGTGAGTTAACGATGTCAACGCGATGATAAGACGGGACAAATATGTATTTGTGAGTTCAAAATGAAATGTTTGAAATTTAAAAATCGAGGTTGAGTGGGAGAGATGACTTAAAAGTCCTAACTTCGCCTAATAAAGATTTTTTCATTTTCACCCTGCATTTTAACATAATATTATGTTTAAAATCCTCTAGAGTATCTATGCAAGTAGCCATTGGATGATATTGGTAACAAGAATATTGAATGATATTATTCTGGAGAATATCACAATTGGAAAAAGATCTTTTCCCTGTTTGAAGTAAACAGGGAGAGAGAAGTTTTCAACAAATAAGTTCAATAAAAATCTAGAGAAGAACAAGCCCTCACACAAAACAGCTGACCTATACATTTTTTGATGGTTTCCACTTTACTTTATTCACTCCTCACCTACGTGAATCATTAAAGTTTCTTTGAAAGGGAATGTACACCTTTGATTCTAATGGACAGCAGGATGAGCCCCTAGAATTGACCAGTTCAAAACGGTTTGTTGTTTAGCTCGTGCCTAGAATTGACCAGTCAAGCCTTACACTTTTAGAAAAATATCCAGTCCAGCTCGTGTCCAACCATCTGACGAGTTGATTCAGTGGTCAAGGAGTTTGAATCCAGTTTGGATCATGTCATATCTAAATGATCACCTACTCCCTTGATTCCAATGGTCAGCTGGAGTAGCCCCTAGAACTGACCAGTTCAAAACTGTATGTTGTTTAGCTCGTGCCTAGAATTGACCAGTCAAGCCTTACACTTTTAGGGAAATATCCAGTCCAGCTCGTGTCCATTCATCTGACGAGTTGATTCAGTGGTCAAGGAGTTTGAATCCAGTTTGGATCATGTCATATCTAAATGATCACCTACTCCCTTGATTTCACTGGTCAGCTGGAGTAGCCCCTAGAACTGACCAGTTCAAAACGGTTTGTTATTTAGCTCGTGCCTAGAATTGACCAGTCAAGCCTTTGAGTTTGAAGGAGATCCAGTTTAGCTCGTGTCCAGCTAAGCTGACCAGTTAAAACCAACAAATTTAATGGTCAGGAAGTCTGAATCAAGTTTGGGTCATGCCCCATCTAAATGACCACTACTTACTTTACAAAACTCCCTCTCCCTGCTGCTCAGAACATCAAACTCTTTTTTAAGAAGCGTGCCAAACTAAGTAAAGACTAAAGCTGATTGGTCTAGAATTCTTCCATCCCAATGAATAATGATCAGAATATCTAAATCTTGTCTAGAAGGTGTCGTACTCTAGCTGACCACTACTTACTTCACAAAACTCTTACTCCACTGTCGGTCAGTGCATCAAACTCTTTTCAAATTGAATAAAGATACTAAGAAATTGTCAAAAATCACAGATCTATTGATACTTAGAAAGGCCGATTTCGGTTGCTACACCATTGTCAATCTCTGATAAACTTAAACTAAATACAAGAGCAGCAGAATTTATGCTAGTGGGCGAGTACTGCTATTGGTCAAGGGCATGAACGCCTACCATTGGCACAGCTAAACAGTCTCCTCCCACTTAACGTTGTCACAGAATGGTGGATCAAACAACAGACTTGCCATGATAACAAAATTCACTTTCAGTACAAAATAAGAACCAAGGAAACAAGTGAAAGATAATAAATAGAGAAACTATAAATAAATGTAAATAAATAAACAATAAACAATGTAATGAATGAATAGTTTATATATAAACTATAAATAAATGGATGTGAATAGAAAAACTATTGACTAATGTATGCTTACAATGCTACGATAAAACTAAATTCGAGGTGTTGTATTGGTTAAAATGAATCTGGTCATTTAAATCTGATCATTTTAATTCCCAATATGGTTTAAATGACCAGATTCATTTCAACCAATACAACACTACTAATTTTGTTTTATCATAACATTGTAAACATACATCAGTCAATAGTTTTTCTATCTACATATTTGTTTTATTATCTTTCACTTGTTCCCTTGGTTCTTATTTTTACTAAAAGTAAATATTGTTATCATGGCGAGTCTTTTGCTTGATCCACCATTTTGTGACAACGTTAAGTGGGAGGAGAGTGTCTAGCTGGGCCAATGGCAGGCGTTCATGCTCTTGACCAATAGCAGTACTCGCCTACTAGTATAAATTCTGCTGCTCTTGTATTTAGTTTTAGTTTATCAGAGATTGACAATGGTGTAGCAAGGTAGCAACCGAAACCGGTCTTTCTAAGTATCAATAAATCTGTGGTTTTTGACAATTTCTCAGTATTTTTATTTGATATGAATAATTACCACAATATCAACTTCTCAACTACACAAAAAGGGCAAACTCTTTTTCAAGGAGCGTGCCAAACTCAACTGACCAGTCGAGAATTCTTTCTCATGTCCTCCATGAATGAATTATCATAATAACCGTGAAATAATACTTATATCAAATAATACCATGATCAGAATATCCGAATCTTGTCTGGAGAGTGTCGTATCCTAGCTGACCACTACTCCAAACGTCCAAACCTATATTTTTAAAGTTTAGATAGTATAAAAGATTGTATAATCGAGAAACTAGAACGTGCCAACCTCAACTGACCAATCCAGATTGATTGATTGATTGATTGAGTACTTTATTTATCTAGATTACAATATATACTGGCTTATACACTTATATACAATAGCTTACAATACAGCAAAATTATAGATGAATTACATAATATAGACTAAGAAAATAATTATTGAACTGTATATGATATGAAAAAGCAATTTGTAATATAATAACTATAGATAATAATCATATTGTTATGCATCTACATAAATTGGCGGAGCTTTGGACATATCAATGTCCATTCTTCGGAAAGAATATTAAAAATATCCTCCCCACTAACTCTCTACCAGATAGAATACTTACTCACCCCCCATAAGAATAATAAGCAGGAAATCAAAGTTATTTATAGAGGGTGTCCAACTCAAACTGACCACTACAAACGTCCACACCTTTTCCGAGTTGAAAGAATAGGATTCCAGTTTGAAGTGTGCCAAAAATAGACTGGCCATTATAAGCAGACAATACTCTATACTCTACACTTTTTATTCTCTTTATAACGCTTTGATTGCAGCAGACTGGACAATCCTGTTCGGAGTATGTTGCACTAAAGCTGCGTACACATATTCGTGCTTCCAACCCGCACCGAGCACGCTCCTCCCTCGTACCGCCCTCGTACCACCATCGAACCACAGTCGCACCGCCCACGCACCCATCATGAACGTTACGGAAGATGATAGATCTTCTCGCGTTCCCCGGTCGTACCACTGTTGCTCGCCGGTCGATCATCAATCGCTCTGCTGGAGTGACGTTCGTTGCGGAGCAGAGCGACAGTCTGTACGCACCTTATGACTGACCATTATGAAGATACTAAACTGAATGCATTCTTTAACCTCCATACTCTGATTACAGCAGACTGACAAATCCTGTTTGGAGCGTGCAGTACTATTAATGTCCAGTTTGAAAGCTACTTAATATGAAGTTTATGTAGTTCAAATATGTTAATAAATATTATTTATTAACTAGTAGTTCTGTGAACAGTCGACCTCGCGCTCAGTTAGTTACATTGACCTGTTGTTGTTTTCTCAAAATTAATAAATAATTTATCAATTAAAAATGTCTAGAAAAATCCTAAATAACATAGAGCTTCCTGTCCTATATCGTACCGTGACGTGTCGTCCCGGAATGGAGTGTGAGCGCTGTTACCAGGTCTGGCTGCAACTGTCTACAACGTTGATGGAAAGATACAATTTTCAAGATGTTTTTGAACGGGTAGTTTATAGTCAACTGTCTACTAACGTTAATGGAAAGATACATTTTCAAGATGTTCGATGTTTTTGAACGGGTAGTATTATAGTCAACTAGACAGCTGATTTATGATGAATTATTCTATAGTCTGATTTTTACGGTAATATGGTGTATGAAGGAAGCTCCTTTTCCCTTTTATATCATCCTTGAAATGCAAAATTTCCAAAACCTTGTATATACGTCGACGCGCAATTAAAAGGAACATACCTGTCAAATTTCATGAAAATCTATCACCGCGTTTCGCCGTAAATGCGCAACATAAAAATATATAAACATTCAAACATAAGAGAAATGCCAAACCGTCGACTTGAATCTTAGACCTCACTTCGCTCGGTCAATGAGCCACTGACCGCTTGTCAAGTGAATCTTGTTTGTATCGTGCCAGGGTTTAGAAATTACCAGCATAGATCAACACAGTGCTTTCCATTGGGTCTAGTTTGGTACGTGCCATTAAAGCTATTCATCTTGTTGAGAACAGAGAGAGAAGAATACAACATAATATATCTCATATTTTTATATTTATCTTATATTCTATCTCTGTTGAAAATGACCTACACATAGTCTACAGTGTATTCACGCTCCAAATGTTTCTGACCACTCTAAGAAGTGATTGATCGATTTTCTAATTAAACTGGATCAATTTTGTTATTGGAGTGATCATTCATTTTTAAAAGTTTCTCAAGACTGATTTATTAAGTTGTATGTGCCAGAACAATACCTAATTTTTCTTCATGAAAATCACCTCGAAAGTGAAGTACACTCAACGCCCTGACTACAATATGAACATACTGACCGTCCACTTTGAGAGATGATCGATTTTTCCTCTTATAAATTGGAGATTGCATTTGTTCAAAAGCTAATTATTGGATAATTATTATTATGAAACGAAAATCGCAAATGAATGATGCAAATAACCCCGACAAATTCTTATCATTATTCAATATCGGGGCACCGTTCTCCGCTCGTTATTTATTTATTGATAAACAGAACTCAATTCTTTGAAATGATTGGGGAAGGACTGACAGGCACAGCCCAGAACTGTTCCTTCCCCAGATTTGAATTTTTACACTATAAATTTTCCAAAAAATAGTTTGAATACACTTGAATACAAGTCAAATTTTCAATCCAAATATTTGAAAACATAAAAGTTCTATTTTAGATTGTTCACAAACCAAATTAAATATCAAATAACACTCACTAATCACTTAAAATTGTCAAGTAATGATCAACTTTGAAATTATGATATATACTCTAGTTTAGGAGGATTATCATGACATTGTCATGTCAACAAATCAGATTATGTTGATCAAGTCGATTAAATTGTCTAGCTAGATAAAATTTCTCGCTGATTGATTATGATTACACAGCTGGAAATAATTCTGTCTCTCTCCCACAGAGGCACACGCATCTTCTGTTATCGACAGACGACGAAATTATCATCTGTTTTTCAAGGATGAATTATCCTTTTCATGTCCTTCAGCGAGTTTTCCCAGGGATGAAACCTAGTGGAATTGAATTTTTATATCATAAACCTACTTTGTTCAAAATTTCGTTAGAGCTGTTTTTGAGATCCGTTGGACATAAATAACCAGAGAACGAGTTATATAATATAAAAATAACCAGATATAAAAATATAAACAGATATGCAGAAATTTCTCGCTTAATATAATAGGATTTACAGCATTTAATTGGGATTTTCGTTTAACAATAATCATTCTTCTCATAACTTATAACCATATTATCAACATACTGCTGTTTTCATGTGGTCATATGATAGTGTACCACTACAGATCTCCTCCAGAGTATCTCACTATAAAAGAATTTATTGATGAAATTAACCTAGAGCATCTCATTGAACTCGCATTCATACTGTATATAATTTGAAGCAGTTGATTTACTTCATATCACTTGAAAATGGCATGAATGTTGAAACATGTTGTGATAGAATAGTTCAAAAAAGGGTTCTGAGATTTTTATTTATTTAAATTTAAAGCAGCTACATAAACTACTGTTTATATAATTTATATTTAAGTAGATTAAAGAAATCGTAGTTTCTCATGCTGTTCCAACACAATTCTCAATTTGATAACAGTCAGTTACACATACCAAATCAACGATGACCAACTCAACCCTAATAAAACCCACCACTACAACGACTAGTAACTATTTTTTTATTTTTCAATCCTCCACCCTTCAAGATGGGTAGTAAAACCACTTGCATACCGGAAGCAAACTGTTACAAGGTGCTGGTCCAACAATTAAACTGGTGCTAGAAATGCAAACCAGTTTAGAAGGCACACACCACTTTAAAACACTTCCGGTTCCGGGAGAAGCAATGAATGGATTAAATGGGTCAACAGGTATTGTATATGGGACAGGATAGATACAAAACAGACAGGTATGTCTAGTATAAAAAGTATACTGTATATATAAGCGATGAATGGATAAAATGTGTCAACAAGTATTGCTGACCGAACGTAGTGAGGTCTATGTTTTAACTTGATTTGCTTTTTGTATATCTGTATGTAACGCGATTACGGCCAAACGCGTTGATAAAATTGGCAGGGATATTCCTTTTCCAACTGCGCGTCGATGTATACACAAGGTTTTTTGAAATTTTGCATTTTAAGGATAATATGAAAAGAAAAGAAATTCCTCCATACTCTGATATCACTATATTATATATCATCTACTTTAAAGATGGGATCAATCAGACTATAGAATTATTCATAATCAATCAGCTGACAAGTGGATTATTCATTGCATGCATTACACAGATGTCTGGCCGTGTCTATTTCTATAAGATAGGGCTTCAATATTTTTTATGATCAGTATCAATATTCTCACATTTGAAAAACTAATTTCATAGGTGATTGAAAATAAAATAAAAAATGATTAAGTGAACTGAATAATGCTGAAGTAATTATAATATTCTTGATTGAAAAGAATTAATTTTAAAATAGTTGAGAAGTATTTTTATCAGATGGAAAGATTATCACGAGACTGGATAAGTTTTCATATGTGATACAAATTCAAACGTGAACTGAGTTTATTGACCGGGCGAAGTGTTGTCTAAGATTCAAGTCGATGGTTTGGCATTTCTCTTTGAGAAGAAGTTTGTTTATATGTTGCGCATTTACGGCGAAACGCGATAATAGATTCTCATAAAATTTGACAGGTAGTCTATGTTCCTTCTTTAATTGCGCGTCGACGTATATACAAGGTTTTTGGGAATTTTGCATTTCAAGGATAATATAAAAGGAAAAAGGAGCCTGCTTCATACGCCAATATTAGAGTAAAAATCAAACTATAAAATTATTCATCATAAATCAGCTGACAAGTGATTACACAGATGTGTGGAGAAACCAGTACATTGCTGTATTTCCATAAGGTCTATAGTTTCAATCATCAGGTACTTGTGGATGAGAATACCTCGACCTAGAACTACTGCGTGAGGTCTACTGCTCACAGAACTACTAGTTAACATAAGTGAGTTTTTGATCTTGGAGAAAACAGATAACAGTTTTAAGAGTAAATTATGATTCAACTGTGAATTGTGATTCAACTGAATCAACTAGAACAGGTGACATCAGATACTTGTGATTGAGAAAACTGCGTGAGGTCTACTGTTCACAGAACTACTAGTATATAGGACCGGGTACACAGAACAGGTAGGTGTAGTATAGAAAATATATATAGATGAAATGAATGGATAAAATGGGTCAGGAGGTATTGTATATGGTAGAATGGATACAAAACAGGTATATTTGGTATAGAAAGTACTATATGTATGTAGACAGAATGAAATCAGTCGGGCAACCGACACAAGTGAATCGTCGAAACGATCTAGAAAATGATGAAACTGTGACGCGAGCCAGGGGGTACTTCCCCCCCCCCTGAGGGTTTTTGGAAGGGTCAGATGACTGACAGATTGTTTGAGTACCCTTTCCCTCGAGGGCCGGCGACCAGATACCGGAAGTGATCCCTTACCTTACCCTACTGACCCTTTAACCTGCCACATATCAAAACGCAACGGTATCTTCCTATACAATTCAGACTACAGTGCCAGGTGTTTGAAAAAGGATGGAGAATCGGTATCATCACACCCTTTCCATAAGGGTGAGAGAGATGGAGGGTTGATGTGGAAAAAAGAGAACTGGGTCGTAACACGAGATTGACAAGGAAAAATGAATATGGACGGTGTTTAGCCTACCCTTGAAAAAAGGATGGAAGATCGCTTTTCTTTCCAAGGTTGAGAGAGAAAAATAAAGAACAGTACGTTCAATGACGGTGGTTACCCTCATAAAAAAGGATGGAAGATAACTTTTCATTCATTTGAAAAAAATGAAATGAAGAACTGTACGAAAGAAATGAAGAGAGAAACGAAATGAAGAAAGAAATGAAGAACAGTACGTTCATGGAAAGTGGTTACTCTCAAAAAAAAGGATGGAAGACAACTTTTCTTTCATTTAAGAGAAATGAAATGAAGAACTGTACGGAAGAAATAAAAAAGGAACAAATTAAGAAAGAAATGAAGAACAGTACGTTGATGGAAAGTGGTTACCCTCATAAAAAAGGATGAAAGATAACTTTTCTTCAAGATTGAGAAAGAGGAATCAAGGACTGTATAAAATAGAAGGATGGACAACCACTATTTCCACGAGATCGACAGAGAAAAATAATACAAACTCTTGGACAGTTCTAAAGAAGGATGGAAGATCACTTTCCTTCAAAGATTGAGAGAGATAGAAATGAAGGACAGTATAGAAACGAAGGATAGACAACCACCCTTTCCACAAGATCGACAAGGAAAAAGAATACACATCCATGAACGGTTAGCAACCCTTATCAGATCGCTACTAAAATCGGGGTGAATCAAATTCAATTGTAGTCTCTTGACTCCCTACAGGTGTAGGGTTCTGATTTTTTCGTTTTTAAGTATCCTTGTCCCATTTTTCCGTTCTAAACTCTTCCTGGTCCAGTTTTTTTAGTGTTCCAATTTTTTTCCGGAAGTGGTCTACAGAACGGAAGTCAAGGTTGTCAGGGTAGAATTCACTCTAGTGTGTCAGTATTGTTTGTAAGGGGGAGCATTGATGTTAATATGAGGAGTATTGACAGTTTAAAGTGAATCTCCTTACAGCAACTTGTTTGGAATGAGTTTGATTCAGTTGCAACTAAATGTTCACAATGACAATAAAGTATTGCAGTTGTTAGCAACTTGTATTATATAAGCAACGGTTGTACCATTAATGGAACCGTTATATTAATGAGGGTAGGGACATAGAGAAACAATAGCATAAGTAGATGTCCCATGGTATAGGGTGTTTATGTCGCAACTTTTACTGTTATCTCAAGCCGATAATTGTCGATTTTTACTGTTTTGACCGGGTAAGAGTGTATGAACGGCATAATAAGAGAGACTACCAGCGTCATAAAGCTTCACAGGAAAAAACTACGTGGACTATCAGCTTGAGATAACAGTAAAAGTTGCGACATAAACACCCTATACCATGGGATATCTACTTACGCTATTGTTTCTCTATGGTAGGGATTACTCAAATTTAAAACTAATTCAAAATAAATATTCATCCTTCTATCCATTCATGTTTTTGAAATCAAGTTTTGAAGCTTTAAGCTGCTGTGGTTTCATTTCAGCTAGGAAAGGGATAGCGCTATCTGTTTTGTCGAATGATCGACAAGGATAGCAGCAGATACTTTCATTACAACGTGGACCTAATTTGGATTCTCTCAGTTGGATTCCAGTAACGTGGAATGATTAGTTGACAGTCAACAGTTTTTACTTTCCTTGCCCTATTACCATAGGTAAGGAAAGTATTGCTTTCCGAAAAAAATTAAGGTACCCCAATTTCCAAATTTCTATACGTTTCAAGGTCCCCTGAGTCCAAAAAAAGTGGTTTTTGGGTATTGGTTTGTGTTTGTGTGTGTGTGTGTGTGGGTGTGTGTGTGTGTGTGTGTTGTGTGTGTGTGTGTGTGTGTGTGTGTGTGTGTGTGTGTGTGGTGTGTGTGTGTATGAGTGTATGTGCGTCTGTATCTCCCAATCAACGGAATGTGACTTGAAATTTGGAACTAAAGGTCCTTACAATATAAGGATCCGACACGAACAATTTCGACCCAATGCAATTCAAGATGGTGGCTAAAATGTAGAATATAATGTCAAAACAGGGTTTTTCGCGATTTCCCGCAAACGGCTCCAACGATTTTGATCAAATTCATACCTAAATAGTCATTGATAAGCTCTATCAACTGCCACAAGTCCCATATCTGTAAAAATTTCAGGAGCTTCGCCCCATCAATGCAGATAGATTCCCAATTATCAGGCTTCAGATAAAATTGAAACGAAAAAAATCAAGTGGAGTAGATTGAGCATGAAAATCTCTACAATTAATGTTCAGTAGCATTTTCACCTAAAATTGAAAATAAGCTTTAAATTCGAGAAAATGTGATTATTCAATTGCAAATTATTGTTGATTCTATTAAATCATTCACTATGAAGAGATAGCAGACCTCATATGTGTCTCCAGCGTTATTGCTCTGTCACCAGCTGTCACCATATAGCTGTCATATAGCTGTCACCAGCTGGCTCAAATCTTTGAATAGTAGATTTGAGATGCGCGGGAACACTAGCGTCAGGTGATCAATTTTCATAACGGCAAGGAAAGTTGTGTGAGTGCGCCACACCAGATTTTTTAAACGGTTATTCAACAGAGTGAGAGGCCTTCACTACACAACAAGAGTTGAAAAAATCTGTTGATAATGCTTTTAGCAGAAAACTTCTATAAATAATGTAGGTTATTATCCAATCAGGTTTCAGTGAAGCAGGTTAGAAGGCGCGGAGTAACGGAACTTCACATACCCCAGGAACAACGTATTTAATTTCATTGATGATTATGATCAGAATGTGAAATTTTACAAACCTCTTCCCTCAATAAATTAAGGAGATCTTGATTTTCCAAGTTGCTCTAGTAACGACATTCATACTCAATTTTACAATATTACTAATAGACTAATAATAGCTATAAAGTGGCTCTGTAGAAATAAATGTAAAATATCCATTTATTCTATCATAGATCATTAAATTTGCATCTGATATTTCTTGTATTGCATAATTGCGCCATTATTATATAGTGATCAATTTGAAAAGTTTCTTTTCAATATATAGTTTTGTTCATTAGCAACTTAGCGGTATCTATTATTTATTTATTCATTATTTTACAAAGGCGACTTTCTAGAAGTATTTTAAGCATAAGTGATGATGATGATGATGGGTGAAAAATGATACAATGAAGATAGAGTTATGATTAAATAAAAATTATAGGTTATGCTATCCACTTGAATTGATTTGAGTTCATTTTTCAGTCCAGAAATAAAAAATCTGGTGTGGTACACTCACACAACTTTCCTTGCTCATATTTGAAACTACGATCAGACTTTTGTATATGTGTACATAATAATTGTTTTCAGGGTGCTTTTTCCTTTGTGTAAATTGTGAAATTCGATGATTTATTTTAGTCGTCATTTTTTTAAAGTCGTCAAAACAGCTGTTCTACAGATGAAATATCTCGACTATGTGTTCTTTTTATGAACTGCTCTACCTACCTAGCTCATGCACGAGAAGGAGGTTACAAAGTCCATTTCTCAAGGATGGGTTGGACCCCCCATTAGTTTCCCAGAAAGGAAACTCATGCTAGTTGATAGAGCTGATGAATAACTATACAGAGTATGAATTTGAAAAAAAATCGGTCAAGTTATTTTGAGAAAATAGTGAAAAACATGGTTTTTTTAGTAATTATCCGCCATTTTTCTCAAGTATATTAAGGAGCTCCTGCAATTTTCTTAGAAATGAGACTCATGTCAGTTGATAGGGCTTATGAATAGCTATCCATGGTATGAATTTAAAGAAAATCGTTAGAGCCGTTTTCGAGAAAACCGTGAATAACATGGTTTTTTAGTGATTATCCGCCATTTTTCACAAGAATATTATAGAGATCCTGCAATTTTCCTAGAAATGAGACTCATGTCAGTTGATAGGGCTTATAAATAGTTATCCATGGTATAAATTTGAAGAAAATCGTTAGAGCCGTTTTCGAGAAAACCGTGAAAAACATGGTTTTTTTAGTAATTATCCGCCATTTTTTCCGCCATTTTGAATTCTATTCTATTGAATTCCTTATTGTCAGATCCTCATGGTATAAGGACCTTAAGTTTAAAATTTCACGTCAATCGGTTGATTAGGAATAGAGTTATCGTGTTCACAGACATACACACACAGACCAACACCCAAAAATCATGTTTTTGGACTCAGGGGACCTTGAAACGTATAGAAAACTTGAAATTAGGGTACCTTAATTTTTTTGGAAAGCAATACTTTCCTTACCTATGTAGTAGGGCAAGGAAAGTAATAAACTAGAAATTTTGAATTTGATTTAATTGAAAACCAAATATGATAGAATGATTACATCCAATAAACTCTGAGAATTTGAAAATATTGAGTTATTAAGGGAAATTTTTAACCAGAAATAGAGCACAAACTAATTCGCTGAAACCACAGCTTTCGTGATAACTTGGCATTTTGTGTTATTATTTGTAAAACGACCTAAAACTCTGAACGCAACAAACTAATTTGTCTCCTAGGCTAGCAACCATATCTTTTTCTTCCCTTCATCAGTAATCAACTTGATAACTAGATTTAATTGCTACTCAAATCTGATACCAAGCCTCGAAAATAATTAGAGTTTAATTTATGGTTGGATTTTGATGAAAATACTGCATGCTCAGGGAAAGTTTTCCTCCAAAAACTAACAACAATTGAATACTTCTATAACTTTTAGGACAATTGGGATAATTGGTCTGGATTTAAAGTTTCAACCGTTTACTGTTCTCCTTTTTCTTAAACCTTACATTTGATAGTTCTGTAGCAGTGAAAATTGAAAATTCTCTTCTTGTAATAGTAATAAATTTGATATTGCAAGGTCCATATATTTTGGAAATACTCATGACAAATATTCTTCATTCTTCATTCCTACTGGAATGTATGTACACAATAAAACCTTATTGACTTCCTTACATAAAAATCTGGTGTTGCGCACTTCCTTTACAACTTCCTTTGCCTTTATGAAAATTGATCAACTGACGCTAGTGTTCCCGCGCATCTCAAGTCTACTATTCAAAGATCTAAGCCAGCTGGTGACAGGACAATAACGCTGCAGACACATGAAGTCTGCTATCTCTTCATAGTGAATGATTTTTAATAAAATCAACAGTTGCCAACAGTTTGCAATTGGATAATCACATTTTCTCGAACTTCGAGCTTATTTTCAATTTAAGGTGAAAATGTTACTAGACATTTATTGTAGAGATTTTCATGCTCAATCTTTTCCATTTGGAATTTTTTGTTCAAAATTGTATAATTATTAAGGCTGCTTATTGAGAATCTAAAATCAAACTTTACCTAGATGGGGCGGAGCTCCTGAAATTGTTACAGATATGGGACTTGTGACAGTCGCTAGTGCTTATCAATTACTTTTTTAGGTATGAATTTGATCAAAATCGTTTGAGCCGTTTTCGAGAAAATCGCGAAAAAATCCTGTTTTTGACAACATTTTTGCCATTTTAGCCGCCATCTTGAATCGCATTTGATCGAAATTGTTCGTGTCGGATCTTTATAGTGTAAGGACCTTAAGTTCCTAATTTCAAGTCATTCCGTTGATTGGGAGATGAAATATCGTATACACAGACGCACATACACTCATACACACACACACACCCACACACACACAACACACACACACACACACACACACACACACCCACACACACACCCACACACACACACACACACACAACCACACACACACACCACACACACCACACAACACACCACACACACACACAACACCACACACACACACACACACACACAACACACACACAACACCACACACACACACACCCACACACACACACAACACACACACACACACACACACATACAGACCAATACCCAGAAACCACTTTTTTGGACTCAGGGGACCTTGAAACGTATAGAAATTTAGAAATTGGGGTACTTTAATTTTTTTCGGAAAGCAATACTTTCCTTACCAATGGTAAAAGAGCAAGGAAAGTAAAAAGTATTACTGGCAGGAAGCTTTTAATCTGGATTTTCAGCGGTAAGTTCCCGGTACAGTGAAGATATAATTTCAATGAGTCCTGATTGGACTATTCACACTCTGCATGGCCTATCGAGTATGAATAATCCCATTTGAACTCATGTGATAATATTTTCACTGTGCCGGCCACTTTTTAAGTTTAATACTGTTTAGTATTGTAAACAGTAAAGTTTGTAAAGTTTGTAGAGTTTGTAAAGTTTTTAATACTGGTGCGCGAGAATCCAGTTCAGGGTATCATCAAAGTTTTCTTCTTTTCAAGTATAACAAACCACAAATTTGATTGTATTGTTTCTCTCTCAAACAAAACCGATTTTCCAATTACTTCATGTACTTTTTCTAATTTTCCAGTACTTTTTGTGTAATTTCTGAGGTAAACCCAACTAATTTCCTCAACCTTCCCCTCTAATGAGACACAGAGCATCATTATGAGGCCATCTCACAAAAGCGGAAAATTCAGTTGGCGTGTTGTGTTGCAATATTTCTCAAGAACCATTACCATGAATGAAAAACACTGGAGTAAATAAGTTTTCTGAAGAAGTAAATAGTGGAGTAGCGGAGTAAATAAGTTGTTTAGGAGTGATATTACAACTGGAAGAAGTAGATGGTGGAGTAGCGAAGTAAATAAGTTGTTGAAGAGTGATATTACAAGTTGCTGTCTTGCTGTGTAATGACGATATTTCATTGGTAACAAGAACGGGCGGCCTATCATCAGAAAGAGCGTGTCGTTTTGGGGCTTGAGCTCTTGCCAAAACTCTTGTGAACAAAACTCACGGAGAGTGGGAAGGGTGACTGAAAACAGAGAGGGTGGAAAGTTGGGTTACCATACTTGATATAAAGAGTTGTTTCAGGGAATGTGATTACCTTCTAGACATTGTGTTGAATGAAAAAGACTAAGAAATTGTCAAAAAACCACTGATTTATTCTAGACATTCCATCAATTACTGGAAGCAAATCTCTGTGATTGAAAGTTTATGAATTTGAATCTTCTAAAGGTGCGTACAGATATACGCGCCGCGAACATGAGCAATTCACTTTCAATCAGCTGACTATATCTGTATTTTTACAGAAACGGTAAGATACAGATATAAAAAGCTTAGCGTCAGCTGATTAAAAGTGAATTGCTCATGTTCGCGGCGCGTATATCTGTACGCACCTTTAAGTCGTGTCCATATTGAACAAATGTTCGACAAACATGTTTGTTGAAAAAGTTTGGGCAAATTCTATTATTGACCGAGTGAAGTGAAGTCTTAAGCTGCGTACACATATTCGCGCTTCCAACCCGCACCGAGCACGCTCCTCCCTCGTACCGCCCTCGTACCGCCCTCGTAACGCCCTCGTACCACCATCGAACCACAGTCGCTCCGCCCACGCACCCATCATGAACGTTACGGAAGATGTTAGATCTTCTCGCGTTCCCCGGTCGAACCACTCTTGCTCCCCGGTCGATCATCAATCGCTCTGCTGGAGTGACGTTCGGTTGCGGAGCAGAGCGAGAGTCTGTACGCACCTTTAGATTCAAGTTGACGGTTCTGCATTTCTATTCATGTTTATATGTTTTTTTTTTTGTTTAAATTTATGTTTCTATGTTCCGCATTTACAGCGAAACGCAGCAATAGATTTTCATGAAATTTGACAGGTATGTTCCTTTTTGAATTTCGCGTCGACGTATACATACGGTTTTTTGAAATTTTGCATTTTAAGGATGATTCAAAAGGAAAAGGAGTCTCCTTTGAACGCCAATATTACCGTAAAAATCAGACTTTAGAATATTATTCATCATAAATCAGCTGTCTAGTGGACTATAATACTACCCGTTCAAAAAATATCGAACATCTTGAAAATGTATCTTTCCATCAACTTTGTAGACAGTTGCAGCCAGACCTGATAACAGCGCTCACACTCACATCCGGCACGACACGTCACGGTACGATAGACAGAAAGCTCTATGTTTATTTAGGATTTTTCTAGACATTTTAAATTGATAAACTATTTATTTATTTTTGAGAAAACATAACAACAGGTCAATGTAACTTACTGAGTGCGAGGTCGAATGTTCACAGAACTACTAGTGTTTGACAAACAATGCTTGCCCGTGGCCAGTGTGGACGCGTCAACAAACAAAATATTTTGTAAGTGAGAAGAACAGGTTTCATGTTTTACAGCTGTCAACTCTGAAAATGTTTGGAAAAACAGTATTTTTTTGTTTGACAAACAATGATTGTCCAAACTTTTTAAAATGTTTGTCCCTGAGATCCTCAACGAACAGGTTTGCCGAACATGTATGTCGAACATTTGTTCAGTGTAGACACGGCTATAAAATGTTAAAATGAACCTCCTTCAATTTAAGACCTTTTTAAATCTACTTATGAGTTTTTAATCTGTTATTTTATATTGAGAACTTTCAAAAAGGGTACTATGATTTTATTTTATAAATAAATTTGAATCTTTTCGTGAGTTATTGGTTGTATTTTTGGGCAAAGCCTGTTTCTCTCTTTCAGTCAATGCTATATAATTTGTGATAATTATCATTGTAGGAATTAATGTACAGATTCATAAAAAATATAGCAGGTAATCCGTGCTTTGCAATAGGGATTATTTTGTGTTGTAGAATACAATCTCCTCATGTCTTTTAATAATAGAAGATTGATAATGTCTTAGATTGATTAATGTCTAATTATAATAGAATATTAATAATTTGTAATATTTATCGTAGCAATTGGAGTACGAGTTGAAACTCCAAACTGCCAACTGTTTTCAGCAATCAAACCATTTAATACCATCATCAGTGCATGAATTCATGTTCTAATGAGTTTCAGCATCCAAACCGTTCTCTTTGAATAAGATCGATTTAGGATTTATCGTTGAAATTGAATATAAGAACAGTGTGGATTAAAAAATGTATAGTATTTGAATTTATTGTTAAAGTATTAAATAATAATAAATAATACATTAATGAAGTATGAGTAGGGATTTGAATTGTTCAATATTTGAGAAGAACATAAATTTGAAATTTAAATCAGAAATTTGAAAATTCGCTTCCGTAAAGTGACGATTGATGAGGTTATAATATTTCAATTCGATAGAGAATAGTACTAAAGCAGAATATGCACGGTATAGAACAAGACTATTTTTTGTGTAGTTGAGAAGTTGATATTGTGGTAATTATTCATTCTTATTAAATGAGAGATACTAAGAAATTGTCAAAAAATCGGTGGATTTTTGACAATTACTTAGTCCTTTTCATTTTAAACAAGAATATCATACTTAGAAAGCAATAAATTTAGTAGCGTTATTAATATTGATAACTAATCATGCCATGAACATTAACTAGCATAAATTCGTTTGTTCAATCCTCTATTAATTAGAACTGGTACTTGATCGATTTTACTATGTTCAAATTTTCTTGATGTTGGAAGTGCAACTTATCCGTACTTATTTGGATATTAAGTTGATTCATTTATTGTATAGAGCAAACAATACAATAGTCAGAAAAGAAAAACCTGACTATTTTTTAGAAGTAATTATGAGCGAGCAATTTCTGTTTTTATATATCTGGTTATTCTTATATCTGGTTCTTTTTATATCTGGCTATTTATGTTAACGGATCTCGAAAACGGCTCTAACGATTTTCACGAAATTTGAAACATAGTAGGTTTATGATATAAATATTCGATTGCACTAGGTCTCATCCTTGGGAAAACTTGCTGAACGACATTAAAAGGATAATTCATCCTTGGCTGAAACAGCTGTGGATAGTAAAAAAGTGAGTAAGCGAGTGAGTATGTGAAAAATGAAAATATCGCATCCCCGAAATTCATAAGATGACGTATAGCCAGCTGTGAAATATAAACACGATCATTTTAGAGAATTGTGTTCTGTTTATCAATAAATAAAAATAACGAGCGAAGCTCGGTGCCCCGATATTTTGAATATTAAGTTGATTCATTAAATTAAACCACAAAGCCACAAAGCTTTAAAATTCAAATATCCTCACTTTCAACTTCCTTCACAATAAACTTTTGGTTGTCACCAGGCTTGGTGCTGCTATTAGATCTCGAATTTCACCAACGGTATATGTGGAATTTAGTCTTACAAAAGAGTGGACTGTATAAATAGGAGAGAATAAATCAAATTCTGAAATAAGAGAAACAAATGTGTCTTGATTGATTTGACACGTGATTGAAACTCCACGTGAGTGCAAGAACCGTTGTGCATTCAAAAACCTGTGCACTGGAATGAATGCAAAACAGTTTTAGGCAACTCAGTATTAAAACCAATCAGCAACAGTATAAATTCCGTCAAACTTTTTTACATGGCGTTTAATGGTGGCAAAATCCCTATCACAAAGCAGAAAAGAATGCCCCTTTCAGGAAAGTACATGGTGACTTTTTTAAAGCGACCTTTGGTTCTTGCTGTTTTCTTCACGTTTCTCTCCCACACTAACTCTTGCATTTTCCTCTTCCTTCCAACAACAACGTTCGATTCATCATTGTCTTCCTTGCTACTACTCATAATGGCTAAAAAATAACAATTATCTATGAAAAATATGAAAAGTTTGATTTTAAAAAACTTTGTTTTTGGACCAGACCACAATAATCGCAAAGATTGCTTAGAGTATAACCTCAAAACAAAACGTGAATAAATATAATCGAAGTAGAACAGAATAGCAGCTGACTATTATCATAGAGAAACCATAGTATAAAGTAGATATCCCATGGTATGGGGCGTTTATGTCGCAACTTTTACTGTTATCTCAAGCCGATTACTGTCGTTTATTGTAAATTTTTACTGTTTTCTTGGGGTGAGAGTGTATGAACGGCACAATTTGAGAGACTACCAGCGTCACACAGCTTCATGGGAAAGAACTAAATGAACTATCGGCTTGGGATAACAGTAAAAGTTGCGACATAAATGCCCTATACCATGGGATATCTACTTATGCTATCGTTTCTCCATGCTATTATTCAATCAGCAGCTCAGCAGAAATTTTAAGAACTAAATGAACTATCGGCTTGGGATAACAGTAAAAGTTGCGACATAAATGCCCTATACCATGGGATATCTATTTATGCTATTGTTTCTCTATGCTATTATTCAATCAGCTGCTCAGCAGAAATTTTATTACTGTGCAAAAAGGGCTTCAGTCACTGACTGAAGCCCTTTCTGCATAGAATGTTAGAAGTTGGCTGCTGATTTGACAACATTAGAGCAGTCAGACTGAATTCCTTCTTGCATAGAACTATGAAGCCACCATCTAAAACCATAATTCCTTCCTTAACTCAATTTGGTATTTTTGATGACTGAAGCCTTTTTTGCATGAATCGATTCATTTATTGGATAGAGCAAACAATACAATAGTCAGGAAAGAAAAACCTGACTATTTTTCAGAAGTAATTCAAAATGTTAAATATTATCAAAAGTGAGGTACAATTACCGGAATTGGGTGGCACAAATCCATGCAGCAATTCAGTTGTGTATTCAACTAATTCGCAGACAACCGCAACCAAGAGACCCTTGTCGGAAAACCCTCACGCTGGTGAAAAACCACGAGAATTGCGAGGTCAGACAGTGTCTGTTACAACACCCGCTATGCACTAAGCGTCCCACACTCGGAAAATCCACCCGACCGCTTTTCCAGCCGGGTTTTCCTCTTTTTTCCCTCCACCCCTTTCATGAACCGGGGGGCTGCAATGATGGGTAGCTGCACCTCCGCCACACCGTCATCGGACCAGGGAGGGGGGAGGAAAATACTCATTGAGGGTGGAGAAGTGGAAGAATTAGTAGAAGAAGGAGATGAAGAAGAGGATGGAGAGGGAAGAAGAGAGGAAGAAGAAGATGAAGAAGAGGATGGAGAGGGAAGAGAAGAAGAAGAAGAAGAAGAAGGAAAGAAGAAGAAGGAAGGGGTAACTATGCCCCCCCTTGGGATCGGGTTTAATTGGGGGCGGCACGCGAGTCATCACCTTACCAACACCCCCCCCCCCAACCCTGGAAGAACCCCGCTTACGTTAAGTTTCCCTCCCCCGCAACTTGGCCGAGAAACTGACACTGCAACTGTCAAAAGTTTAAACTTCGTTGCAGAGTAAGGGGGGTTGTGGTGGTGATTCATGATTCATACCTATCTCTCACTCTCTCTCTCTCACACTCTCTCTATAATTTTATCTTATCTACTATAGCAATAATCTGATCTTATCTACCTATATAATTATTTTACTCTATCAATTATCTGTTTTTTTCTCTCAAATATTCATATTAATTAAAACTTTCACAATATTTCCATTAATAAACGAATCCTTAGTTTAATTAATGAAATCAACGTTTTGGTAGAGAGTTGGTGGGAAGGATATTTTTAATATTCTTTCCGAAGAATGGACATTGATATGTCCAAAGCTCCGCCAATTTATGTAGATGCATAACAATATAATAATCTATAGTTATTATATTACAAATTTATTTTTCATATCATATACAGTTCAATAATTATTTTCTTGGTGTATATTATGTAAATTCATCTATAATTTTGTACTCAATCAATCAATCAATCAATCTCTCTTATTGTAACATACTTCTTTCTTTCTCTTTTGAAATTTTAAGGAATTTAAGTTCAACTTTAAAGAGACCTCTGAAGTGAGATAGTAAGAAATACTCTTTTTCTCTCTCAAAATTAATTTCATGCTAGAAGTATTTAATATAAATTTCATTTTTTTCTCATCTTGCTTTTAAGGTTTGTATCCGTATTGTTCTTTTTTTACTTTTTCGATCTTATCATTCCGTCATGAACTTTTCATTTTTTTTTGTGTAGTTGAGAAGTTGAGATTGTGGTAATTACTCATATTGAATCAAAATTATTCCTAAGGTAATTATTCCTAACAGATCTTTGTTATTTTACATATTAAGAATGCTCTACTTTCAAGTTTATTCAATCAATCCACTTATTATTATTATTTTCACTATTTTCTCATCTAAAATATTGTTTTGTTTCATTTCCTTTTACTGAGTATCGTTGTTAAATTATAATTTAGTATTGTATTGGAGGGTTAAGTGTAAGAGAGGGCCGACTGCGTCCTAGCTTCGCTCTCCTAAAAAATAAAGGCTGTCATTCTATTAGTCTATTCTTTCTCTCTCTCCTACAAGGCTCATAGAGAAAGGACAGTGGAAGCATAGATAGTATATTACTGAAGTATTATCAAAGTATTTACTAAAGTTACTATTCTTATCTCTATTAGGAAAGATAAGAAAAGAAAGATATCAAGGAAGAAGACGGTCAAGAAGGTTAAGGGGAAGAAGGTGATGTAAGAAAAATAAAGTCAAGAATAAAAGAAGAAAGGAGAATAATGAGAATGGGAGAGTAAGAGAAAGCAGAAGATTATTCTAATACATTGCAATCCAGTTCAGATGGACTAATGAGCATTTTTTTCTAATAAAACAAAGATTTAAATTGATAAGAGAGGTAGTTTACACAAGGACTACTACTTTTAAACTCTAGCAACAAACTTGAAATTAACAAATTTATTCATCAAGCACGAGATAAATAAGAAAAACATGAACAAGAAAAGAGTGAGGGGGAAGAATTATTTGTATATCTAGAGTGAAAAGTACGACTTTTTCTTCCTGAGGGAAAAAGTTTGAAGCCCGAGACGAAGCCAAGGGCAACAATATTCCTGAAGGAGAAAAAGTATTTTTCGCTCGTGATGTACACAACATTTTTCCTCCATAGACATTTTTTTATAGAAACTGTAAATAAAATCATTCTAATAACTTACGTATTGGTGACAATGTTTCCTAACAACATAACCTAAAATCTAAAACTCAAAAACCGGTCGTCTGATTGGCACTGCCGATTGCGCTATCTATCGGCAAAAGTTGTAACAATTATATCAGCTGGGCAGCTACCAGAAGTCAGCCATCTCCAGAACACGCGGTTCAGATTTGAATTGCAGATCAAAAATATTTGTTGGCTGGTATTTTGAATAGAATAAGATATTTTAAAAATTGTATAAATTTCTATCGTCTACTAATATTAAGAATATAATATCATACAAACATATATGTCATGAGTTGATCAAATTTTCTGGTTGTGGTATTGAATTCAGTTGACTCAATGACAGACACCTCTATTATGCTTTCTCATCTGAGCTTAGACCTTCTAACCTATTACCAGGTAAGTTTTTAAAATAGAGATACTTCCCATGTTATTTAAATGGAGTCACTTTTCTTCCCTAGGGAGTTTTTCTGTTTTTTACTACCGAGAGTGAAAAAATGACACTTTAGTATTATGTTTCAGGGAGTAAAGTAAGTACTTTAGACAGTAGGTGGAGGAAAATATAATTCAAGTAATGGTATGAGAAATGATTCTATAAACATGTTGGCAAAGAAAAGGGGAACTAACTATTGTTGTTCATTATTTTAGTGATGTTAATTGAAGATGCGTAATGCTTTAGGACAACCAAGAGAATGAAATGATTCAAGAAAGCTGGGAGAGTGAAAGGAAAGCTACACATGAGCAAGAGATAGAAGGATTATCAGGGAAGAAAAAGAGAAAGAAAACCTATCCGAGCAAAAGATAGAAGCTGATGATGTGTGAGCACACACGAAAGCATCCTCCTGTAAAATAATTAAATTTTTATTCAAATAAAGTTGATTTTTGACAACATTTCAAGTCTCTTCAATTAAAAGATAGAAGGATTATCAGGAAAGAAAAGGGTGGAAAAGCTGACTCTCAGCAGAAGATAAAGAAGGAAGAAGTGGTGAATGAAGTGGTGATGAAGAATGAAAAATAGTGATTGAACACTGCAGACATTATCACTTTTTGCCTCTCCAATAAACACGGTAACACGCTAAAAAAAGCTCATCAGCTGTGCAGCAAAACAATGCAAATCAAACTTTGTTTTGACTTTGAAAACTATAAATGTACGTCATTTGAAGGGGTGAGACAACATCTGTTAATCTATATCATGTTGCTTTTTCTGTAGCTTCATTTTTATTACTTTCCTTGCCCTATTACCGTAGGTAAGGGAAGTATTGCTTTCCAAAAAAAAGGTAACCCAATTTCTAAATGTCTATACGTCAAAAAAACTAGTTTTTGGGTATTGGTCTGTATGGGTGTGTGTGTGTGTATGTGTGTATATGCGTTTGTGTACACGATATCTCATCTCCCAATTGACGGAATGACTTTAAATTTGGAACTTAAGGATCGGACACGAACAATTTCGATCAAATGAAATTCAAGATGGTGGCTAAAATGGCGAAAATGTTGTAAAAACAGGGTTTTTCGCGATTTTCTCGAAAACGACTCCAAGGATTTCGATCAAATTCATACCTGGATAAGTCATTAATAAACTCTATCAACTGCCGCAAAACCAATATCCGTAAAAAATTCAGGAGCACCGCCCCATCTATGCAAAGTTTGATTTTTGATTCCCAATTATCAGTCTTCAGATACAATTTAAACAAAAAAATCCAAGTGGAAAAGATTGAGCATGGAAATCTCTACAATTAATGTTCATTAACATTTTCACCTAAAATTGAAAATAAGCACGAATTTCAAGAATATTATCCAATTGCAAAATGTTGGCAACTGTTGATTCTATAAAATCATTCACTATGAGGAGATAGCAGACCTCGTGTGTCTCCAGCGTTATTGTCCTCTCACCAGCTGCTGGCTGAGATCTTCGAATCTTTGATCTTTGAATCACTTGAGATGCGCGGGAACACTAGCATCAGATGATCAATTTTCATAATGGCAAGGAAAGTTGTGTGAGTGCGCCACACCAGATTTTTTGATTCACAAAATAAAAGTCAAGTGTGACATGAGATACATTGATTTTTTGGCGGTACGAAGTTCGCCGGGTAAGCTAGTAGAATATATTATTTACACCAAATAATCTATGTAGTCTATAATTGATAATATATTGTATAGTCTAAATTAATATAATAAAAATGGTCTCTTTGTGTATTCCGTTGCCTGAGAGTTGCCTAGCATAATTATTTAAATCATAGATTCTAATTGATTTGAAACTGCATTACTCATAAATAACATGAAAGTCCTCCTCATTCAACTATACACAGAAGTTGAATTTGGATATCACTTCAGAAAATAACGTTATTTTTCAACTACACAACAGTTGAATTTGGATCTCACTTTAGAAAATAACGTTATTTCTCAACTATACAACAGTTGAATTCGAATCTCACTTTGGAAAATAACGTTATTTTTCAACTACACAACAGTTGAATTCTTTTTTTGTAATTATACATTCTAATTAATTCATTTATTGTATAAAATACTATAATCATAATACAATTATGACATTGGAGGAAAAAACTAGGCTGAGCCTGTTCTATTTCTCTCCAAAAATTTTGATAAAATGTTAATGTTGTTCAAAAGATAAGGTTATGTAATCACACACTGCTTCGTCACTTGATTTTCGGTCCAAGAATGATGATTTGAAATTTTGAATTTCAAGGTTGATTTTATACCTACTGTGAATAAATTACAGACAGAATGTATCACAATAAATTAAAAACTCTAGAAATATTGCACTTATTTAAAAAAATTGAATACAAAATCAAAAACCTACTCACTATTTGTTATTCACAGCTGAATTAGAAGATTTTTGCATTATATTTAGATTCAGTATCAAAATTTAGTATAAAACTCTAATTTTACTTTGGAAAATAACGTTATTTTTCTATATCAGTGCTTCTGTTAATGAAGTAAGCTTTTTTCATTTCACACGTTCTCTCTATTCTAAATTAATATTTCAATTTATTTTTTTCAATTTTTCAATTTATTAAAAACACACAAAACAAGACAAAACAAAATTACGAAGATTCACGAAACAAATAAAACACAATAAAATGCTACAAATATAAAAAAAATTTCATACCTGTAGTTTTATTTCATCTTTGCAAGCCAATTCCAAATCCATTGATTGGGGAGAGAACTGTTTCTACAAAACTCACTCATTTTTAACGAATCACTGTTGTTTCTAATCATAGTCTAGAAGAATACAAACTCTCAAACACAATACACTACAAATTTCTCCTAACATAAATAGTAAAGCTGTTCCTCTTCTTTCTTTAAAATTGAAGGAAATTCACAGAGAAGTGTTTCTACAAGACTCACTCATTTTCAACGAATCACTGTTGTTTCTAATCATAGTCTACAAGAACAAACTTTCAAACACAATACACTACAAATTTCTCCTTACATAAATAGTATAGTTGTTCCTCTTCTATTTTCAAAATTTAAGAAAATTCACGACTCACTCACGTATCACAATTTCAAATATTCCATTCAATAACAATTTCCCCAAGGCACTGTTATATTACTTGCACTTAAGTCAGTTACACACAGCAATTCTTGAGGTGCGTACAGATATACGCGCCGCGAACATGAGCAATTCACTTTTAATCAGCTGATGCCAAGCTTTTTATATGTGTATCTTACCGTTTCTGTGAAAATACAGATATAGTCAGCTGATTAAAGGTGAATTGCTCATGTTTGCGGCGCGTATATCTGTACGCACCTTTGGACGTACGACTTTTTCCGTCTTTATAAATCCTATCAGATTAAATGGAACATGACACACATAATCTGTTTGAAATGATAAGTTTAATCTAATGGAATTCATAAGGACGGCATGAATTCGATGTTTTTTGTAACTAGCCTCAAGCCCTGCACACACACACACATCAATTCTTTTTCGTAGGATATTTTGCCGTCCTTATGAATTCTATCAGATTAAACGGGACATGACACACATAATCTGTTTGAAATGATAAGTTTAATCTAATGGAATTCATAAGGGCGGCATGAATTCGATGTTTTTTGTAACTAGCTTCAAGCCCTGCACACACACACATCGATTCTTGTTCGTAAGATATTTTACCATCCTTATGAATTCTATCAGATTAAACGGGACATGACACACATAATCTGATTGAAATGATAAGTTTAATCTAATGGAATTCATAAGGACGGCATAAAATTGATGTCTGTGTAACTAGCCATAAGCCCTGCACACACACATCAATTTTTGCTCGTTCGATATTTTACCATCCTGAATTCATAAGGATTAGATTAAACGGAAAATTACAAACATAATCTGTTTGAAATCATCTGTTCAATCTACTGTAATAGAATTTATAAGAACGGCAAAATATCCTACGAACAAAAATCGACGTATGTGTAACTTGCCTTACAGTTATACTATTACTAACAGACACTGTTATCTCCCTCCACTTGTGCTACCAAGCTTAGTAAAGAAGGAAGGAAGGTTGTTGAAACGTCTACAAGTTTCTATCGGCGAGAACACAGAAGAGAGAATATATTTATTTTTGTTGACGCAACAAGGAAATGACCAAGTTTCTGAAGTTGTGGTTGTGGAAGGGGGAATGAGGAGGCGTGATAAGGATGGTATGGTGAGTATTTGTAGTGGGAGGGAGATGGAGGGAGTATATGTGCGTGCAGATATGCAGTGAATTGCGTGTGTGAGAAAGAGAGTGAGTGAGTGTAATAGAGAGAGAGTGTGAGTGTAAGAGAGAGAGAGTGTGAGAGTGAAAGAGAGAGAATGTGTGCTGAAATTAAAGTGGTGAGAGCTGTGAGTGTGTGGTGAAAAAAAAATTAAAACAAAAAACACGATTGGAGTATTTGAAGGAAAGAAGGAAGCTATGCAGATATACAGTGAATTGCGTGTGTGAGAAAGAGAGTGAGTGAGTGTAAAAGAGAGAGAGAGTGAAAGAGTGAAAGAGAATGTGTGCTGAAATTGAAGTGGTGAGAGCTGTGAGTATGTGGTGAAAAAAACTGAAAACAAAAAACACGATTGGAGTATTTGAAGGAAAGAAGGAAGCTATACTACTGCGAGAGCATGATTGATTGATTGATTGATTGATTGATTGATTGAGTACTTTATTTATGTAGATTACAATAATATACTGGCTTATACACTTATATACAATAGCTTACAATACAGCAAAATTATAGATGAATTTACATAATATAGACTAAGAAAATAATTATTGAACTGTATATGATATGTACATGATGGGAGAGAGGAAGATTGATTGATTGATTGATTGAGTACCGTATTTATGTAGATTACAATATATACTGGCTTATACACTTGTATACAATAGCTTACAATACAGCAAAATTATAGATGAGTTTACAAAATATAGACTAAGAGAATAATTATTGCACTGTATATGATATGAAAAAGCAATTTGTAATATAATAACTATAGATATTATATTGTTATGCATCTACATAAATTGGCGGAGCTTTGGACATATCAATGTCCATTCTTCGGAAAGAATATTAAAAATATCCTCCCCACTAACTCTCTACCAAAACGTTCATTTCATTAATTAAACTAAGGATTTGTAAAAGTTTCAATCAATATGAATATTTGAGAGAAAAAAACCAGAAAATTGATTTAATGATGCATATTATTGGAAGGGAACATTGGAGAATTTGAAGGGAAGAAGGAAGCTATACTACTGCGAAAGCATGAAGAAGGAAAGAGAGAAAGTGATAGGAAGAGACAAGTGGAAAAATATGATGCATATTATTAAAAGAAGAAAGGGGATTATAATAAGAGAGAGTAAAGAATATCTCGAAGATAAAACGAGTAAGGAGTGAGTTGGAGATGGTAAATACTGAATAATGGGTAAGAATGAAGAGGAAATAATTATTAATTTGATTGAAAGAGATATCTGCGATCAAGGAATACTATAAAAAATAAGTAAAGAGGAATTGAATAAATTTGATTGGATAATTGCCTTCAGTAATGATGGAGTTTGCAACAATATTATTCATTGTTCCAATCGTAAATGATGAGGTTTATGCTGATTGTCATGAGAAGTCAGTCTGCTATGAAAATTCATTTCGTTGCTTTGCTTTTCTGCGTTGTGTTGTGTCGACTCTGTGAGTGCGTAGAAGGCACACTACTGGGAAAATCAACGATTTTTCTAGAGCATCAGAATGGTTCATGAGCTTATAAGGCGAGGAATTTATCAAGTTATATTGTGTGTGCTTCTAACCTCTAAATTCCAGATTAACTTTCTAAATTCATAGCACGGCACAAGTTGGGACTCTATGTCCTCTCTGCCAGACAACCCCAAAGGAGAAGACAGGGAAGGAGTGTGCTAAAACTAAAAGTAATGAGAGCTGTGAGTGAGTGTGTGGGGAAAAATGAAAACAAAAAACACGATTGGAGCATAAAAACAAAATGTCCGGACAGGACATGACAGGACAGGACAGGACAGGACAGGACAGGACAGGACAGGACATGACAGGACAGGACAGGACAGGACAGGACAGGACAGAACAGAACATGACAGGAAGGGACCGGACAGGACAGGACATGACAGGACAGGACAGGACAGGACAGGACATGACAGGACAGGACGACAGGACAGAACAGGTCATGACAGAAAGGGACCGGACCGGACAGGACAGGACAGGACATGACCGAAACGGATCGGACCGGACCGGACAGGACAGAACAGGACCGGACAGGACAGAACAGGACAGGACAGGTCATGACCGAAACGGACCGGGCCGGACAGGTCTGGACAGAACAGGACAGAACAGCACAGGACAGAACAGGACAGGACAGGACAGGACAGGACTGGACAGGGCTGAACAAGACAGGACAATTTTTCAATTGGATATATCTCCTGGATAGTAAACATTTTTTCAAATCTGATTCCAGTTTCTTGTTTCTCGCATCAAAAAGCATAAGGTAATGGAGCTTAAGCTATTTTTATTTTTCACGAATTTGAGAAAAACCATCGTGCATTTTGAAATCAGTAGAGAAAGTTTCTCAGATTCTCCTGAGATTTGCTACATTGGTGGAGCTTCACCTAAGAAATGTCGAAGCCAAATATGGCACCTTGGGTACTATACAGGGTGAGTTATGCAGCTGCAAACATAGAAGTTGCAATTTTTCAATTGACCATATCTCGTGAACGGGAAAAATATTTCAAATCCGATCCCAGATTCGTGTTTTCACAACACAAAACATAAGGTAACAAAGTTTGAGCAATTTTTATGTTTCACTGAAAAATTGAGAAAAACCATGGAACTTCCATTGTGCATTCTGGAACAGTAGAGAAAGTTCCATGGATTCCATGGATTTGGCTAAGATTTGCACCATAGATGAAGCTTCACCTAAAAAATGTCCTGACAGGACAAAACAGGACAGGAATGGACAGGACCGGACAGGACAGGACAATACCGGACCGGAACGGACAGGAACGGACCAGACCGGACCGGTCCGTACAGTACAGGACAGGATAGGACGGGATAGAAGAAGAAGAAGAAGAAGAAGAAGAAGAAGAAGAAGAAGAAGAAGAAGAAGAAGAAGAAGAAGAAGAAGAAGAAGAAGAAGAAGAAGAAGAAGAAGAGGAAGAAGAAGAAGAAGAAGAAGAAGAAGAAGAAGACGAAGAAGAGGAAGAAGAAGAAGAGGAAGAAGAAGAACCAGGAAGATAGAAGAGAACACAAACAGTGGGCTAGTAGGCTGAAGTCAGTCAGCAGTCAGACACGCATAGGCCACCTCTTCTCTACTTTACACTGATGCATCGGTCTACCGTCTACCTTCCACCTCCACCTCTACCACCACCACTACCTCAACATCCACCTTCCGCCCCACACGCACAGAGAGGCCTCTCTCCTGTACACTCTACTTCCATTGCAACACTATAACTATACAGTACGAACAGGTAGCTGTAGATTTAAAGCGGCAGCAACAGCGGTATATCTATATAGTGAATAAAACGTGGTGGGAAGATACCGTTATAATATACTTGTGTATATAATATATACTCTTGTATATAATATATACTTGTCTCTGGTACAACTCACAGTTCAGCCGTTAGTTGGTTGGTCGTCTTCTAATTGTGCCGGATACAAGGCGAAAAGTTCTCCACTCTCGGGCTTTGCTCAGACCACGTCATTTCTGCCAACGTCAGCGTTATTAACTGCAGACTGCCATGCCATGCTACATACACTCTACAGCATAGTAAAGTCCACGTTATAAGGGCTGTATTTGATCAGCATTGGTGTTGCTATCCTTGTCTGTCATCCTTGTTTCATATTTTTATCATTTTTGTATCATCTTAGCATCATCTTCCTATAGTAAAGTCAACGTTAAGGTGCGTACAGATATACGCGCCGCGAACATGAGCAATTCACTTTTAATCAGCTGATGCCTAGCTTTTTATATATGTATCTTACCGTTTCTGTAAAAATACAGATATAGTCAGCTGATTAAAAGTGAACTGCTCATATTCGCGGCGCGTATATCTGTACGCACCTCTAAAATAGCAGTATTCGATCAATATTGGTGTTGCTATCCTTGTCTATAATCCTTGTATCATATTACTTTCCTTGCCCTATTACCATAGGTAAGAAAAGTATTGTTTCCGGAAAAAAATTAAGGTACCTAAATATCTAATTTCTACGTTTCAAGGTCTTCTGAGTCTAAAAAAGTGGTTTTTGGGTATTGCTCTGTATGTGTGTGTGTGTGTGTTTGTGTGTGTATGAGTGTATGTGCGTCTGTGTACACGATATCCCATCTCCCAATGAACGGAATGACTCGAAATTTGAAACTCAAGATCCTTACACTATAAGGATCCGACACGAACAATTTCGATCAAATGCAATTTGAAGATAGACCTTAAGGAAGGAACCTTATGGAATGTGTGGCTTCTCCACACATCTGTGTAATCACTTGTCATCTGATTAATGATGAATAATTCTATAGTCTGATTTTTACTTTCCTTGCCCTATTACCATAGGTAAGGAAAGTATTGCTTTCCGAAAAAAATTAAGGTACCCCAATTTCTAAATTTCTATACGTTTCAAGGTCCCCTAAGTCCAAAAAAGTGGTTTTTGGGTATTGGTCTGTATGTGTGTGTGTGTGTGTGTTGTGTGTGTGTGTGTGTGTGTGTGTGTGTGTGTGTGTGTGTGTGTTGTGTGTGTGTGTATGAGTGTATGTGCGTCTGTGTACGCGATATCTCATCTCCCAATTAACGGAATGACTTGAAATTTAGATTGTGAGGTCATTACAATATAAGGATCCGACACGAACAATTTCAATCGAATGCGATTCAAGATGGCGGCTAAAATGGCAAAAATGTTGTCAAAAACATGGTTTTTCACGATTTTCTCGAAAACGGCTCCAATGATTTCGATCAAATTCATAATTGGAATAGTTATTGATAAGCTCTATCAACTGCCACATGTACCACATCTGTAAAAATTTCAGGAGCTCCGTCCTATCTATTGTCATAAACCATGGGCTTTGACAGCTCCTCAAGCACATCAAAATTTATCAACTACCGCAAGGAAAAGTTCCAGGAGCTCCACCCCATCTATGCAAAGTTCGATTTTAGATTCCCAATTATCAGATCTCAGATACAATTTGAACGAAAAATTCTGAGTGTAAAATATTGAGCATGAAAATCTCTACAGTTAATGTTCAGTAAAATTTTCACCTAAAATTGAAAATAAGCTCGAAATTCGAGAAAATGTGATTATTCAATATTGCAAACTGTTGGCAACTGTTGATTCTATTAAATCAATCACTGAGAAGAGAAAGCAGATCTCGTGTTTATCCAGCGTTATTGTGCTGTCACCAGCTGGCTCAGATCTTTGAATAGTGAACTTGAGATACGCGGGAACACTAGCGTCAGGTGATCAATTTTCATAATGGCAAGGGAAGTTGTGTGAGTGCGCCACACCAGATTTTTTTATCATCTTATCATTATCTTTGTATCATCCCCTTATCATCTTCCTATAGTCAAGTCAACGTTATAATAGCAGTATTAGATTAACATTGGTGTTGCTATCCTTGTCTATCATCCTTGTTTCATCAGCGTATCATCTAAGTATCATATTCGTATCATCTTCGTATCATCTTTGTATCATGTTCATATAATCTTCGTATCATCTTCGTATCATCTTCGTATCATCTTTGTATCATGTTCGTATAATCTTTGTATCATGTTAGTATCATCTTCGTATCATCTTTGTATCATGTTCGTATAATCTTCGTATCATGTTCATATCATCTTCGTATCATGTTCGTATCATCTTTGTATCTTGTTCGTATAATCTTCGTATCATGTTCGTATCATCTTCGTATCATGTTCGTATAATCTGTGTATCATGTTCATATCATCTTCGTATCATCTTCGTATCATGTTTGTATAATCTTCGTATCATGTTCGTATCATCTTTGTATCATCTTTGTATCATGTTCATATAATCTTCGTATCATGTTCGTATCATCTTTGTATCATCTTTGTATCATGTTCATATAATCTTCGTATCATGTTCGTATAATCTGTGTATCATGTTCATATCATCTTCGTATCATCTTCGTATCATGTTTGTATAATCTTCGTATCATGTTCGTATCATCTTTGTATCATCTTTGTATCATGTTCATATAATCTTCGTATCATGTTCGTATCATCTTTGTAGTGAGGTATCATCTTCCTATAGTGAGATCCACGTTATAATATTATCCACGTAATTATTATTTGATCAACATAATATCTATATTTTTTTCTGATTTTTAAATGAATAAAAATGAGAACTCATTAAATTATACATTTCGAATATTATTAATTATTCATTATTACAAATAATATTTTTTCATTCATGAATTGATTGGTTGAAAAATTATTTACTCAATAACTAAGATTTACTCAAAATTATTCAAATTTTCAAATTTTCAAATTAATTGGATCAATTTGAATAAATTATCGATCATTAATTTTCGATATAAATTACTACAATTCGATATAATTCGATATAAATATTTACTCATCAATTGGAATATCAAGTTCAAAGTAAATTAAAGTTGTTATTAAATAACAGAATTATACAGACAAACATTTGATGGATTTCAGCCATCATTTTACCCATAATCAACCACTTCTCATATTCAAATGGTAACTGTAAGAAAAATTTAATGTGAAATACGTGCGCAAAGTTCCTCTGCTGCACTCAAGAAACCATTCCGCCCGCGCCTACGGCTCGTGCGTAAACGTTTCTTTCGGTGCAGCAAACTGTGACTTTGCGTACTAGTTGCACAAATAACTATAGTGAGGTCTACGTTATAATGACAGTGGATAAAGATAGAAGAATAACGATGCCGATTCTCTGCATTAATTAATCATATTTCTACACTGTCAAAAACATAATTGGCACCGTTTTGGACCTAGAAAAGGATAGTACCACCGGCTTTGTCGAATGATAGACAAGGATAGCAAAACCAAAGTTGATCAAATACTGTCATTATAACGTGGACCTCACTATAAATAAATAAATAAATAAATAAAATATAGTCACGACATGTTCCGACTATATGATGCCATTATCAAGTGATTGGAAAATAAAAATGTTATAGTATATGACTGTATATAGTGTATATCACTTATCATCTCTTAATGAGATGACACCAATTTTGGTAGAGAGTTAGTGGGAAGGATATTTTTGATATTCTTTCCGAAGAATAGGCATTGATATGTCCAAAGCTCCGCCAATTTATGTAGATGCATAACAATATAATTATCTATAGTTATTATATTACAAATTGCTTTTTCATGTCATATACAGTTCAATAATTATTTTCTTAGTCTATATTATGTAAATTCATCTATAATTTTGCTGTATTGTAAGCTATTGTATATAAGTGTATAGGCCAGTATATATTGTTATCTACATAAATAAAGTATTCAATCAATCAATCAATCAATCAATCAATCAATCAATCAATGAGACTGACTTCATACTTGAAGCATTGTTTTAATAGGAATCCTATAATCTAGTCATAAGGAATGCTGAAGTATTCTATTTAACCTTATTATATGTTTTCCCAGTCCTATAACACTTATTCTGAAGCTTTTCTTCCTCAGAGCGTCTGAATTACGACGTTTCCGTGATTTGACGCCACAACAGCAGATTGCTTTCGAATATTGTTCCTATAATAACAACGCCTCAAGCTGCTTTTACAGCACAATATTATCGGAAATTCATTGTTTTTTATTGTTCCCATAGCGTTAAAGTTGGCGTGTTTGATAGGTGCTTAGATAGAGAACAGAATGAGTGGGATGGAATGAGATAAAATGGAAAAATATAAAAGTTTATTGGAGTTGAGAGTTATGAGTTAGATATTATGAATACGAGGATATACTTTTTCACTGGTACCCGTTGATCTTTAAAGACTTGAGTGGTTATAATCTTTAAACCTAGTAGCTCTGTGAACAGTAGACCTCGCGCAGTTATAAACCACAGCCTCCTCTAATATTGTCCATCAGAGTAAATCCTGTCTGTGTGTCATGTCGGCGAGATATTGCTGTGTAAACGGCTGATGGCTGTTGGGGCTGGTGTATCAAAAATGCTAACATCAAAACCTAATCTCCTTCAAGACATACTGGCAACAGGTCAGCCCGACTTCAAAGCAAACTTCGAGAGACAATACTATTTATTTATTAATTGTATGCCATCAATAGTTCATTTAATGGTGCATAAAAATTGCATTCAATGAGGCATGCAATTGATAGTCCATACAGCAGCTGGTTTTTTACCAAGTTACATTGAGATAATTATTAATTGCATGTGCTATTGCATGCAATTAATAATCTACTCAACAACTGATTTATGATGAATAATCCACTCTGATTTTTACGGTAATATTGGCGTTCTTAGGGGACTCCTTTCCATTTCATATTATCCTTGAAATGCAACATTTTAAAAAACTCTATATATAAGTCGACGCGAAATTTGAAAAGGCACATACCTGTCAAATTTCAAGAAAATCTATTGCTGCGTTTCGCTGTGAATTCGGAACATAATAATATAAACAAGAAAACATATAAACATAAAGAGAAATGCAAAACCATCGACTTGAATCCTAGATCTCACTTCGCTCGGTCAATTATCCATTTAGAAACTTCATAATAGCATGATTATTCTAATAAAAATAAAATTGTTGTATTATTGAATCAATAAATGAATTGATGGATGATAATTCATCCACCAAAACCGATAGTGTCTTTAAAAATCCTAGGCCTGGTTGCACAAAAGCCAGTTAAGTTTTAACCGTGATTAATTTTACAAGAACCAATCAGAGAAGGTCTTTTAGAAAAGCCTTACCGACTTTTGTATAACCGGCATTTAGATTAGTAGTGATTCTACTGAAAAAACGATTAAGTGGCACTTCAGAAGTACATAATAAAAATATTAATTATGTGATTCAAGGACAGTTGCTCTAGTATATTATTGAATTTCCATGTTGAAATAATTAATTTTGAGATCAATGAATGGATAAATGAATAAATAGTGATGTGGAATAAATAATGAGAGAGAAAAAAGTTGAAGAAAAAGTAGAGGACCAATAAGTGAAGAAAATTTATTGACAATAGTTGTAGTATTTATTTGACGAGATAGAAGTTTTGGACAATCATATGGACTCTCAACGTTTTCGGACCCTTGGACAATTTTATTCTTAGCATACAAGCCAAACCTATAAAGATTTCCTCTAAAGATTTTCCAAGGAAAACCAGAGTGGTAAAGAGAAACTAGTCGAGTAATGCAGCTGCTAAAAAGAGTACTGTGACCAAAGACAAGATTGAACGTTTAGTAATGCAGCTGCTAAAAAGAGTACTGTGACAAAGACAAGATTGAACGTTTAGTAATGCAGCTGCTAAAAAGAGTACTGTGACAAAGACAAGATTGAACGTTTAGTAATGCAGCTGCTAAAAAGAGTACTGTGACAAAGACAAGATTTAACAAGATTGAACAAAGACAAGATGTTTAGTAATGTTCGCAACATGCGTTGTTTGAGTGTGGAGCTTCGATAATATCGGTAGTGACGTGCTGACAGAATTTTGTGAATCGTGTGTATGAAATGTGTGTATGGCGTTGCCTACCTTGCCCCTTCATACAGACAAAAGGACACAGAATAATGTGTATTTCTGATTTAATTGAGTTGGCTATCACTAGTGACCCCCTAGGTTGAAGAACTCGCTCATTAACTATTGTATTCAAAGACCTTAAAGAGATATAGACCCACAATGCCTATGCCTTCCCAATGATAGCTCTTACTTGAAATTGAAGGCCGCCATTGGGGTATTTTAGCACGAGATATTATATATTATTTATTTGTAATACTATAGATCACAAAGGCATTGGTGGCATTGGTATGTAATAATATTATGGGTTGCCCCCTCAATGGCGGATTTCAATTCCAAGTACGACACTAGCGCTGCATGTGAGTCTATGCATCTTTAAGGTCTTTGGTTGTATTGATATTTGAAATTCGCAACTGATGTACAGCACACCTTTGCAGCTACATTCATTGATTTAAAGCTTCAACCAAATGGAAAAATGGAAACAATTTTTTCTTAACAATTTGAAAAAAAAAATAGAAATTTGATAAAAATGGGAAATATCGTTCTTTACTCCGTGCACTAACTAATCTCCTAAGACTAAGTGATTCGGTTTTCGTAGGCTGAAGAGAGAAATGTTGACATAAATACATTTTATGTCATTATTATATTTTCAAAGAAATCAACATACAGAGTGTTTAAGAACAACTGAAGGACACCTTTTGTGAATGAGACTCATCTCTATAGTACTAAGGCGTACATGCAATCTAATCTGTTCCAGGGTTTGATGATTTTTATATATTTACTCTTTCAAGTTGATTGATCTCGAAAGAGAGACTATTATATTACAATTTATTTATTATTAATCATCACCATTTTGAATATCAGAGTAATAAATTAATAAACGAAATTCCGGAAGACTTTATTAAGGATAGGATAACAAAAACCAAATTGAGATTAATAAGATCGTGGGTAAAACACAACCATTATTTTGAAATTGAGAATTGAGTTGGCTGAATCAACAATTTTTGGCAATATTAATTGTGTAAAAATTATTAAAACTTGACAATTTTTCTATTATTTTTATGTGTATCTATATTCTGTTTATCAAGTACTTGACTATTGATAAAATTCAACATTCATAGATTATCACCCATCAACAGAATTGTATCATTTGTACTGCTGTTATTAGAATAAAAAATGTATTTCTTATTTTTAGAACTCGTGGCTGGAGCTCAAGGCTTCTTTTTCCAGTCACGCCAAAAACTATTGTAATTTGATGATTATTTTGTTTGTGAAAATATTACTTGTGACAATAAATTCATTATTCATTAGAAGATCAATTTAGAAATCACTGATTCGCACTTCTTACAAATTTGAATGTTTGATCTCTGTTGATTTTATTTTCCCACAGCTTAGTCTAGCCACTAAACCACTAAAGGCCATTCCACACAGCACGTGGCGTGCGTGGCTGGACGTACGCTAGCTACTTTTCAAAATATCGCTTCCCAGCTAATCAAATGAAGCAATTCACATAGCAGCTACGGCCACGCGGCAACGCTTGCTATACTAGCCACGCGTGGCTACCGTTCGCTCTCTCAGCGATCTTTCAAACGTGTCCGGCCACGTTTTGGTCCGAGCATGCGCAGAACGTATACTAGACGTATACTATCGTATAGAATGTATACTATCATTGTCAGCCTCAAGGTCGCACATTAAATGATGGAATTCGCCATAGGTCTTCCTTTTTTTTATTGATTGGATGTACCCACTGGTCCCGTGCTGTCACCGAATACAATAAAACCAGCTCATTATCATTACTACTGCTGCTGTTGGAGTCATCAAACCAAGGTAAGCCACAAGAAAATCCAGATTCACACCACAGAACCGTCGGAGTTGACATCTTCCTGCATACTGACGGGAAACGTGGCCGGTATAGCATCGCAACAGTCGTGGCGGTGTGAATTGGCATGTGGCTAGCGTGGCCGGCGTGGCGTGCGTCCAGCCACGCACGCCACGTGCTGTGTGGAATGGCCTTTAAACTGTCGCAGAAATGGACTACAGGAATCAGATTTAAATGTCAGGCTGACCACAAACGGTTGAAGATACATGCGCATACACAGTTATCAGCGAGAGGCTTCTAAAACAATGAACAGCCAATATCAATAAATAAATTACATGGAAATAACAATCTATAATAATATAAAAATAATTCAACCTAAAATAGAGCAGTGAATAAAAATTCAACAACTCTAATTGGTAATACAAAAACCTAACTTCAAAAGATTTGGCTCGAAGCGTTTATAGTCCAGGCAATGAAAGCTCAAAAGAGGGTATAGAGTGAAAAGTTTGGAAGACAATTTTTGACCCCGCAGTTCTGTTTAGGGTAGTAAGGAGGTAAACATATCAAAAGTCCCCAACCCTACCCATGTGCTAAGGGGGAAGGAGTGGTTCAAAGGTACCATTTTTTTGTTTCTCGCATATAACACGAAAGCTATGTATCTTATGGACATAACAACACTGTTATATACAACATTGAAGCTGACATAATTTCCTATAATATTCAACTTCTTCCATATCTTCTCTAGCTTCCGAGATATCCACTCTTAAAGGTGTGACATTTTGAAAAAACAAGTTTGGCTCCAATTTTTTTTCTATTTTTGCTCTTATAACTTTTTAAAAATCGATGGGAAAAATCCATGCTGATTATGAGCTAATGGAACATTGAGTTCTCTTCAATTTGATGTATAATTTCACACTTCCAAGCATTTCTGTACAACTTTTGCAGCAGCTTTAGTGTTGAGTGTGGAAACTCCAGTTCTGCAACAATAGATGAATTGACAAAATATTTGAAGGGAATGTTTTGAGCACAATTTTTGACTTTGCAGTTTTGTTGAGACTAGTTAGGAGGACAACATATCAAAAGTTCTTATCCTCACCTTATGTGCTAAGGGGATGAGGGTGGTTTAAAAGTTGCACTTTTTGTTTAGTGGAATCTTGTGATATTTTCAACAGTTCTCGAGATATTCGCTATTGAAGGTGTGTGATTGTTAAAATAACATGTTAATATCCAATTTTTTGCTCTTTCAGGGCTTATAAATCTCCAACAATGCATCGTATGAATTAATGCTTATCGTAGGTAGAGAAAAAATAAAAATGTTGGTCGACTATGCATGTGCACGATCATACAACCGTTATTGACCAGTCTTAGAACAATCTTAGAGAACATCCGACCTGGAAGACGTCCGACTAATCGTACGATTTAAATTTGACAGCTTTGAAAAACACGAATTCAGCAACAATATATACAATTTGTACAAATGTATATTCTGACAATGCAGGAATCCTTTACATGTTGTAATTAATATTTGTAACGGATGAAAATGCGAATAAATAATTTGAATTTGAATCTTCATTTTGGAATTTGACTGATAGAGTGTTCAAGAGAATCAAACTGACAAGCATTGTTCGTTCGATTTAAATTTGACAGCTTTGAAAAACACGAATTCAGCAGCAATATGTACAATTTGTACAAATGTATATTCTGACAATGCAGGAATTCTTTAAATGTTGTAATTAATATTGTAAACTGATAAAAATGCAAATAAATAATTTGAATTTGAATCTTCATTTTGGAATTTGACTGATAGAGTGTTCAAGAAAATCAAGCTGACAAGCATTGATCAACGCAGTTAGTAGTTATTCATCTCTTTTTTCACAACTCTTGCTTCATCTTGTCTCTCTCATTTGGTAGAGAGTTAGTGGGGAGGATATTTTCAATATTCTTTCCGAAGAATGGACATTGATATGTCCAAAGCTCCGCCAATTTATGTAGATGCATAACAATATAATTATTATCTATAGTTATTATATTACAAATTGCTTTTTCATATCATATACAGTTCAATAATTATTTTCTTAGTCTATATCATGTAAATTCATCTATAATTTTGCTGTATTGTAAGCTATTGTATATAAGTGTATAAGACAGTATATATTGTAATCTACATAAATAAAGTACTCAATCAATCAATCAATCAATCAATCATCAATTTTTTTAAATCTTCTTCTATATTCTCAACCGATTTCAGTAGTTAATTATTGTTTAATGCTTGAAAGATGCTGTGTATCAGAATGGAGAGAATAATAATTGGTTCTCTGTCAATGCCAATGGCCGAAATAAATTGGATATCGACTATCGGAGACATGGAGAATGCTGGAGAAAGAGGGAACGAGAGAGAACAAGCAAGGAGGTTGAAGTCCACGTTATAATGGCAGAGGTAGTGAAGAACAGTGTTGCCGATTATCTGCCTTACACTGCCTTCTACAGAGGATGGCTGATAGGCTACCGGTGTATCCGTTGAGATATTAACTGTTAATTATTGTTGGAAATAATCAGTGATATTTCTATCGGTCAAGAAAATATACTCCTCAATGATTGAACAAAAATTCCTATCATTGAGATTGAAAATTTAGAGAGCGAGTTTTTGCAACTTCAGTTATGTAGCTTTTCGCACCACAATCGCCATCTTTCCTTGTTTATCCAGTCTCCTTCAAAGAGACCTCTACTTCGCATATGAATGTGAGTAATATAATTATTATCTTTATATATTTATATGAAAGTGAAATGGCACTCACTCACTGACTGACTGACTCACTCACTGACTCGCAGAACTAAAAATCTACCATACCAAAATCGATCAAATTTGGTAGGTATGTTCAATTGGACATCTAGAGCCGCACTAAGAACGGATTTGGAAAAATTTCCGAAGATACGCCCAAAATCTGCGTTTTTCCAGCTTTTTTTAGCGTTTTCTCAGCTTTATCGAGAACAAATGAACGGAAAATGTTCAAATTTAGTACAGAAGCTTTGGGGTGTAATAATGTTGTGATAGAAGGAATTCGAAATAACGCCAAAGATACGCCCAAAATTAGCGTTTTTTTGCTTTTTCTCAGATTTATCGAGAACAAATAATCGACAGAAATTATTCAAACTTTGATACAGAAGCTAAGCTAGGGTGTAATAATGTTGTGTTAGAAGGAATTTAAAATAACGCTAAAGATACGCCCAAAATCTGCGTTTTTCCAGCGTTTTTTTTTTGCGCTTTCTCAGCTTTATCGAGAACAAATGAACAGAAAATGTTCAAATTCACTACAGAAGCTCAGCTGGGGTGTAATAATGTTGTGTTAGAAGGAATTTGAAATAACGCCAAAGATACGCCCAAAATTAGCGTTTTTCCAGCGTTTTTTCAGTTCTTCCATCAAGAGACAGAAATTTTTCAATTTTGGTACAGAGGTTTAGCTAGGGTCTAAAAACTTTGTGATGAGGTCACTTTAAAATTTCATCAAAGATACGCCCAAAATCACCGTTTTTTCTCAGCTTTTCTGCGTTTTCTCAGTACTTTGACTTTCTAATGGAATGAAGCA
>NC_052506.1:4058536-4139097 GCF_014356525.2 Nilaparvata lugens | reverse complement strand
ACTTGAATTCATGTCAAATTTTCAGTCAAAACATTTTTGAAAACAGAAAAGTTCTAATGTATATTATTTGCAAACCAAATCGAATAACAAAAAAATCTGGTGTGGTACACTCACACAACTTTCCTTCCTCATTGAACTATAAGCCTCATTATCAAACGAGAATAATTTAGGGGAATAACATAATGACGATTGACGTCAACATATTTGCAACTACGATCAGACTACTGTATATGTGTATATACAATAATTGTTTTCAGAGTACTTTTTCCTTTATGTGAATTGTGAAATTCGATGATTTTTCTGAAATTCGTCAAAACAGCTGTTCTACAGATGAAATATCTTGACTATGACTGTGTTCTTTTTATAAACTGCTCTAGCTACCGTACCCACGGTATATGGAAGAAGAAAAAGTAAAAACCGTGTACCTACCTATCTCATGCACGAGAAGGAGGTTACAAAGTCCATTTCTCAAGGATTAGGTGGACCTCCCATTAGTACCCCAGGAAAAGACTCATGTCAGTCGATAGAGCTAATAAATAACTATACAGGGTATGGATTTGGAAAAAATCGTTAGAGCCGTTTTCGAGAAAATCGTGAAAAACAAGGTTTTTCAGTAACTATCATTTTTCTCAAGAATATTACGGAACTCCTGCAATTTTCTCAGAAATGAGACTCATGTCAGTTGATAGGGCTTATAAATAGCTATCCATGGTATAAATTTGAAGAAAATCGTTAGAGCCGTTTTCGAGAAAACCGTGAAAAACAGGGCTTTTTAGTCATTATCCGCCATTTTTCCGCCATCTTGAATTGAATTTTATTGAATTTCTTATTGTCGGGTCCTCATGGTATAAGGACCTTAAGTTTGAAATTTCAAGTCAATCGGTTAACTAGGAATGGAATTATCGTGTTCACAGACATACACACATACACACACACAGACCAATACCCAAAAATCATGTTTTTGGACTCAGGGGACCTTGAAACGTATAGAAAACTTGTAATTGGGGTACCTTAATTTTTTTTGGAAAGCAATACTTTCCTTATCTATAGTAGTAGGGCAAGGAAAGTAATAGCACTCACCCAAAACTCACTTAAAACTGTATAATTAAATTGAATTTCTATTACACATTTCTAATTAAAACTGAATTAACTAACTATTTTCTAATTTCTAGTTTTAACTTTGAAAATAATGATATACTCTAATTTAGAATGATAAATCATATCATGTCAACAAATCAGATTATTTTATCAAGTCTATTAAAATTTATAGATCTTATTTCTCGTTAGATACGGTAAGCTGATTGATTACACAGCTGATCTCCCACACAGGCACACTCATCTTCTGTTATCAACAGATGACGAAATTATCATCTGTTTCTCCAAGGATGAATTATTCTTTTCATGTCTTTCAGCGAGTTTTCACAGGGATGAGACCTAGTGCAATCGAATTTCTATTTCATAAACCAACTACGTTCTAAATTTCGTAAAAATCGTTAGAGCCGTTCTCGAGATCCGTTGAACATAAATAACCATATGAATAGTCAGATAAACATATATAATAGATAGAACAGATTAATATAAAAACAGTTTTATAAAGGGTAGAAAATTTTATTCCTCTATGATAACTAATAAAAGCATATAAGCTTTTTCTCAGATTTATCGAGAACAAATGAACAAAAATTGTTCAAATCTACTACAGAAGCTCAGCTAGGGTGTAATAATGTGTTAGAAGGAATTTGAAATAGCGTAAAAGATACGCCACAAAATCTGCGATTTTCCAGCGTTTTTTAGCGTTTTCTCACATTTTTTTATAATTGATAGAAATATATTCAAAAATTCAGTACACAGGTTGAGCTGAGGTGGAAAAATTTTAAAGCCTAGACTGGAGTACAATAATTCTCATAATATCCTAACGAAGTTTTCCACCCTGCACTAAATAATTGAAATTAATCGGTGATTGAATCGAGCGAGGAAGTACTTGCGTTTTCTCAGTTCTTTCATCAAGTAATTGACAGAAAATGTTTTAATTTGGTACTTTGACTTCCTGATGGAATGAAGCATGCTTAAATGAAAAATACGGGCGAGCGAAGCGAGCCCGCTGATCTCATTTTTGAACGATCCAGTCGGGGGTCCAGGGGGGCGGAGTTCCCTGGCTAGACGGATATAGCGAGCGAAGCGAGCCTGACGGCTAGTATTATATAAACTGTGTCACGTTATTTTTGCCGTTACATGTGCTCTGCTTGGCCGCAGTCGGTAGAGCAAATATTTTTTCCTAAACAGTGCAGCAAAATCAAAATGAAGTTGGTAACAGTGACTGCTGTGGCTGCTATAGTGAGCAACGAAGCACAACGCGCTAATTATTATTCATTATATATTATAACCAAGGACAACGAGGACTTTAGGATTTTAGGATTAAGGTTTTTATCAATAATAAAATTACACAGAAAAACATTTGATGGATTTCAGGCAATTTTACCCATAATTACCCACTTTTCATATTCAATGGTAACTGTAGGAAAAACTTAATGTGAAATACGTGCGCAAAGTTCCTCTGCTGCACTCAAGAAACCATTCCGTTTCTTTCGGTAAACGTTTCTTTCGGTGCAGCAAACTGTCACTTTGCGCACTAGTTGCACAAATAACTATTGAATATGTATAATATTTTTTGTGACTCCTGAAAGAAAAATAGCACCAGTTTCTCATCAGCTCTTCTAGAAGCTCAAACAATTCTCTGCTTTCAATGGCTGCAAACGACGGTCGCTTTAACAGTTCACAGATCTTATGAATGACTTGGTTGACTCCACAGATATAGATGCAGGACAGGTATATGGGAATGAAAATATTTAATTCAATCCTATCTCACATAAGAGAAATTGATGGCTTGAAGGAGTTCAAAAAAACACTCAGGGAATTCCTTATTGTATTGTGTCCGTACAGGTTAGCAGACTTCATTGTTGAATAATGTTTGATTGATGTATGTTATGTGGGATCTGTTATGTTGAAATATGAGGGATGGTAGATATTAGATTAAACTTTGACGTGTTATATACTGCGGGATCGTTGCTCCCTTAATGCAGTCTAATAATTGTGACGAACAAGAAAAGTAAAGTAAAGTAAAGGTAGATAGATATAAGGGCTGCTTGCTCGAGCCCTATCAATTTCCTTTCATTCCATGATTTCGAGGAATATCCAAAATTATATTCTTACAACTGTACAACTAGGATCTATTGTGAAATATAATGTAAACTGTATCCTACAACTGAGAAACTTTGAAACAAGCAATCTCGGTACACAGAACAAACTAATTTTTCATACTAAACGCGTTACCATGAGTAAAAGACGGGCACACATGTGACTAACGACGCAAGTTTTGAATTTTTAAAGGAATGCCAAAATGCAATAAGGGCTGGATTTGGGATGGGGGTAAGAGAAGAGGTGAGAGAGGTGTAAGAGGAGAAGTTAGCTCAAAAATTGGACTCGCTCCAAATTTATTTGATTTCACTTTGGCAACAACTCAACTTCAATGGAACTTTCAAGTTTTGTCGCTCGTCATCGTTTACCTATATGTAAATTATGTGACAAAAACTTGTGTTTTAAATTGTTTTCTTCAAGTTTATAGTAGTCTGGTTTTCAGTTTATTATATTTGTTGGTGTTCATATCAAAATAGATAGACTTTTATTGATTGGATGGATTATTGTTAAAATAAGTGGGGTGAATTCATTTGGCAAGATCTATCATTGAGGTATTAGAGAAGTTCTCTCAAGTTTAATTTGTATGACACTAGTTCTGGACAAATCGATTTTATTATCAATTTTTTTTTTGTTTTTACTTCCCAATCAGTGTTTCTTTGTGAAAAATATAAATAAATAAATATAAAAGCGAAATGGCACTCACTGACTGACTGACTCACTCACTCGCACAACTAAAAATTTACCGGACCAAAAATGTTCAAATTTAGTAGGTATGTTCAGTTGGCCCTTTAGAGGCGCGCTAAGAACGGATTTGGAGAAATTTCCAAAAATACGCCCAAAATCTGCGTTTTCCAGCGTTTTCTCAGCTTTATCGAGAACAAATGAACAGAGAATGTTCAAATCTAGTACAGAGGCTAAGATAGGGTGTGATAATGTTGTCTTAGAAGGAATTTGAAATAACGCCAAAGATACGCACAAAATCTGCGTTTTTCCAGCGTTTTTTAGCGTTTTCTCAGCTTTATCGAGAACAAATGAACAGAAAATGTTCAAATTTAGTACATAGGCTGAGATAGGGTGTGATAATGTTGTGTTAGAAGGAATTTGAAATAACGCCAAAGATACGCACAAAATCTGCGTTTTTCCAGCGTTTTTTGCGCTTTCTCAGCTTTATCGAGAACAATGAACAGAAAATGTTCAAATTCACTACAGAAGCTCAACTGGGGTTTAATAATGTTGTGTTAGAAGGAATTTGAAATAACGCCAAAGATACGCACAAAATCAGCGTTTTTTCACATTTCGGTGATTGAATCGAGCGAGGAAGTACTTTGACTTTCTGATGGAATGAAGCATGCTTGAATGAAAAATGCAAGCGAGCGAAGCGAGCCCGCTGATCTCATTTTTGGACGATCCAGTCGGGGGTCCAGGCTAGACGGATATGGCGAGCGAAGCGAGCCTCACGGCTGATAATATTTTCAATATGCCGCCATTTTGTTTCTACGAAGGTTACGGAGCTGAAATTTCCTCCGTATTTTTCCAGAACCTTCTTTGTAAACTGTGTAAAATTTAAAAACGTTCGGTGCATGAATGGGCACGTAATATAAAATCGAACGTGTAAACCTCTTCGTAGGACACCCTATATTATTCGTCCAGGACAAACTGGAGAACTTGATAAATATCATGTCATTCTTCCTGATTTTTAACAGTACAGCAATCTCAAAAGAAGTGAAGTGACTCCAGTGGATTCTTCAAGCATTACTTTAATTGAAAAGTGGGAATTGTTAACATATATTGACAGATCATTATGTTACATGCCAAACGCAAACAACTATTTCTGTCTCACTAACAACCTGCAGCATACATTCGAACCTCCCTATAACGACTCTCCACTTAACGAAATCCTCTACACAAAGAATTTTTACTTGGTCCCATGACATTTTAGAGTTTTGGCTGCTTATTTACCTCTATTTAAAGAATTTCGGACCTCTCAACAACAACGTTTTCTCTTGACTTCAATAAACAAAATGTAGTGTGTATAAGAAGCAGACGGTCATTCTCAAGGAATTGTTCAGTTTCAGCAGAAATGTCAATAGACTTAAAATAATGGAAATTCAGGTAGGAAGAAGATAGGGTGGTACACAATCAATAGAGGTTGAAACACATGTTTGAAATTGAATGCAAGTTACTAGAAACTGCAAGAACATGTCATTTGTAGACCAGGCAGGTGACGACTGGACTTTCCCATTCTTGCTCTTGTCACACATTTCAATTCATTGAACTGATTATGTTGATGATGGTTGTGACGAACCTGAGGAAAAGAATCCGTCAGATCAAGAAATTCTAGAAGCTTTCAAAATCATCAGGCAAGGATTAAAACTGAAAAATGTACCAGACAACATTCGACTTGTTCTACTGTTTGAATAGAAGTGAGTCGTTTATTAAACATGAAGTTTTATCCAAATGCAAAAAAAAATCAACCGAAAATTACTCACTTTTTCAAATAAAACATTACAAAATAGGAAAATTTGAGTTATTATAGTATTTATAGTGAAGTTATTGACAAAAGTACCGTATTTAGCGTTCAATCTGATGGTAGTGTAAAAAGTAGTAAAATAACTTTGGTGAATGAAGTTGAAAAATATTGCTACAGAGTATGTACTTTGATTAAACTCTACTAATAGTACAAATCAAGCTTTCTGGGAATAAATTGGTGAGTTAATTTTTTATTTACTTATTACATTCTATAAATATTCAAAAAACATGTTTTTTATTTTAACCTGCATGAAATTTTAAATTTTGAATGAAAAAGACTAAGAAATTGTCAAAAAACCACTGATTTATTGATAATTAGAAAGACCGGTTTCGGTTATTACACCATTGTCAATCTCTGTAATAACCGAAACCGGTCTTTCTAATTATCAATAAATCAGTGGTTTTTTGACAATTTCTTAGTCTTTTTCATTCAATATGAATAATTACCACAATATCAACTTCTCAACTACACAAAAAGGAAAAATTTCAAATTTCCATATTAATAGTGGCCTAATAGGTACCCTACCTAAGTTCGCGATGATATGTTCTATGTAGGACTGTAGGTACCATATTCATTTATTTACCGCCGTGATACGATATTACAAGATCCATAAGATCGTGGCAGTTTTCTTGAGAGAGGAACCTCTCAATAACGAATACCTCTCTGCAGCGAATTTCTTCCCGGGATAATCGACTTCGTTATACAGAGGTTCGACTGTATTTGTCAAAATTGAACACCATAGTGTCACCCTTTGCTCACCACACATCTTGAAACAGGATAGCTCTACATGTTTGCAACGTTCATTCAGCAAGTCTACTCACTACGTACAGATCGTCGTAACTTGAGGAACAGGATAAGGTGGAGATGAAGATGGATGAGAAGAAGGAGTAGGAGAAGGAGGAGTGGGAGGAGGAGGAGGAGGAGAGGAGGAGGAGGAGGAGGAGGAGAGGAGTAGGTTGAGGAGGATATTCAATCAACGACAACGGATTCTCCTTGTGAAATAATCTGACTGCTGGGAAGTAGGAAGGGATGTAAGGAGAAAGATGACTACGTGAGCATGCATGGTTAGGAGACTAGCAGCCTCCTTCTCCTCCTCTTTCTCCTCCTCCTACTCCTCCTCCTCCTCATCCCCACCACCATCTACTCCTCCTTCTTCTTCGCCTATTCTCCTCTCACTCGTCCACCACTACCATCTACTCCTCCTTCTTCTTCACCTATTCACCTCTCACTCGTCCGCCACCACCATCTATTCCTCCTACTTCTTCTCCTCTTCTCCTCTCACTCCTCCTCACCGTCTTCCATCACAACAACCTCTTGCTTTTCCTCCTCTTCCACTTCTTTCTACCTCTCCTTCGCCTACTTATTCTCCACCTCTACCTTCTTCTTTTTCTTCACTTCCTCCTTCTTCTCTCCCACTTCTTTCTTCTCTTCCTTTCCTCGTCATTCTTCGCCCCCTCTTCATATTCTCATCCTTCTACAGCCCACCTCTTTACTCCTCCTTGCTTTTCTTTCCCTCTTCTTCATTATCATACTGTATCTATCCTTCCTCCTTCATCATTATCGCAATATATGAAACTCTTCCCAGTTTGTTTTTGTTCTCTCCTGGTCTCTAGATAGTTATTTTGATCATTATCGCACATGTAAACCATCTTCTTCTTCTTCTTCTTCTTCTCCATCTTCACTATCTTCTCCTTCTACTACTACTACCTTACTTCTACTTCTTTGTCTCTGTTATTTTGTTATCAACCTCTTTCTTCGATCATTTTCTCCTTTTTAGGTCTTTTTTCTCCCATTTTCTGTGCTCTACGATTCACTATTTCTATCCTCTTCACTCTCCGTTTCTCCTCTTCATCCTATTCCTCAATTTCCTCCTTCTAAATTCCAATATAATTCTTGTACTATCCCCCTATTGAATAGTCCTTACAAGTCTACCCTCTACTATCATTTACTCGAATTTCACATTATTTCTTCACTATTCTATTTACTTTCTCTACTTCTTGTTTCTCCTCTATTTCCTCAAATCCCTTTTTCTTTCTCCATCTGCACATCTTATGAATCTTTTCCTCCTCTTCTATCTCACCTGTTTTATACTTCTACTCAAATTCCAGCTCTCCCTTCTCCGATTCCCCTTTTCTCCTTTATTTTATTCTATATCCTCCTCCGCTTCCTCTTTCCTCTTCCCTCAAATTCCATCTCTTTCTTCTCTCCTATTTTGATCTTTTCATCTATCTACCCTGTTCTTTCTATTTCCTCAAATTCCACTTCGTCCTTCTCCTTGATCTCATTCTATTTCCTCTCCCTCTTTTCACCCCTCTCTTATCTGCTTCCTCAAATTCTAACTCTAATCTGATCATCTATCCCATTCTATTCCTTTCTCATACATTTATTCCTCTTCTCCTCCCTATCTCTTGGTAGAGAGTTAGTGGGGAGGATATTTTCAATATTCTTCCCAAAGAATGGACATTGATATGTCCAAAGCTCCGCCAATTTATGTAGATGCATAACAATATGATTATTATCTATAGTTATTATATCACAAATTGCTTTTTCATATCATATACAGTTCAATTGTTATTTTCTTAGTCTATATTATGTAAATTCATCTATAACTTTGCTGTATTGTAAGCTATTGTATATAAGTGTATAAGCCAGTATATATTGTAATCTACATAAATAAAGTACTCAATCAATCAATCTCTTCACTATTCCCTTCTCCAATACTCTATACTCTTCTCCCTTCACTATACCTCCCTTCTCTATTACACTTCCTCCTCATCTTTCTTCTCTCTTCTATCTATTTCCTCAAATTCACCTCCTCCTCCTTCTCCTCAACTATCTCATCTACTACTATCCTCTCTCTCCTCCACAACAAATCTCCTCCTCCATCTATTTCGTCTATTTACTTCTCCACTTTCCTCCTCTTCCACTTTCTTTTCCTCATCCTTCTTCCTCCTCTTCTCCCTCACCACCACCTCCTCCACCCCTCCAACACCCTACTCCTACACATACTACTCCTACACTACCTCCTCCTCCTCCTCCATCTCCTCAACCGTCTCCTCTACTACTAACCTCTACCTCCTCCATCTATTTCGTCTATTTACTTCTTCACTTTCCTGCTCATCCACTTTATTTTCCTCCTTCTCCTTCCTTCTCTTCTCCCTCACCTCCACCTCCTCCACCACTCCAACACCCTCCTCCTACACATTCTACTCCAGCACTACCTCCTCCTCCACCACCACCAATACTTACACCCCAACCCCTACACACTCTCACACACACACACACACACACACACACACAGAGTGCAAGATGAAGCAAACTACCACTGCCGAAAGACCAGGCCAAGCCAGGCAGTGAGTACACTGGTGTCGGATGACCAGGGCAGGCAAATCAATATCCCCCTGCCCCGGACCATTCTTGGGGGGAAGGCACCCCCAGTGTGTGTGTGTTGAGGGGGGGACTGCTCGGCATTAGCATAGGAATTGCTTGACTGCTTGCTGGTCCGCTGCTGTGAACTGAACTGAGGAGGACCCTATCTCCTCACTCACTCACTCACTCACTCACTCACTCTCACTACCTCACCACTGGCAAGTAGTAACGCTGAATCTACTGATGCTGATGTTGCTGCTGATTCAGATGCTGATGTTGATGCTGAATGCAATGCCGCTCATTTAGATGCTGATGATGCCACTGCTGCTGATTCTATTGCTAATGCTGGTTCAGATGCTGATGTTGCTGAATCTATTGCTACTGATGATTTTAATGATGCTGATTGTAATGCTAATGTTGCTGATGCCGATTCAGATGCTGATGTTGCTGAATCTATTGCTACTGATGATTTTAATGATGCTGATTGTAATGCTAATGTTGCTGATGCCGATTCAGATGCTGATGTTGCTGAATCTACTGCTACTGATGATTGTAATGCTGCTGATTCTACTGCTGCTAATTCAGATGCTGCTGATTCTAATGCTAAAGAGGCTGATATTACAGATGATATAATATATTATTATCATAGAGTTATAGCATATACTATCCAGCTACTCCAAGATTTATCAAAAAACAGTTTCAGAAGTTGAAATAATCAAATTCTCGATCGAGGGAAAGTGAAACTGATCATGTTCGATAAACGACTAACATTTATTTAATGTCGTCTGGTACATTATTTTACAGTTTAAACCCTTGCCTGATACTTTTGGAAGCTTCTTAAACTTCTTGATCTGACGAATTCTTCTCCTCAGGTTCGTCACAGTCATCATCATAGTCAGTTCTAAGAATTGAAATGTGTGACAAAAGCAAAAATGGGAAAGTTCAGTCGTTCACCTTGAAATTCTATTTTCAGTAACTTGCATTGAATTTCGGACATGTGTTTCAACCTCTATTGACTGTCTACCACCCTATCTTCTTCCTACCTGAATTGCCATTATTTTAAATCTATTGACCTTTCTTCTGAAACTAAACAATTCCTTGAAAATGACCGTCTGCTTCCTATACACACTATATTTTGTATGTTGAAGTCTAGAGGAAACTTTGTTGATGAGAGGTCCGAAATTCGTTAAATAGAGGTAAATAAGCAGCCAAAACTCCAAAATTTCATGGGACCAGGTAAAAAATCGTTGTGTGGCGGATTTCGTTAACTGGAGGTTCGTTATAGAGAGGTTCGACTGTACTTTTTTGAAACTTGAAGAGCCACACTCTCACGTTGCTCATTCGCCAATTTGACTGCTGATGCTGCTTAAAATACTGTTCCCAATTCTTATTCTACTGCTGATTCTGATGCTAATTTTGCTGATGCTGGTGCAGATGCTGCTGATGACTCTACTGATGTTGCTGAATCTTATGTTGATGTTGATTCTGTTGATGCTACTGATACTTATGTTGATGATGTTGTAGTCTCTGATACCCATGTTGCTGAATCTTAAGTTGATGTTGATTCTGTTGATGCTACTGATACTTATATTGACGTTGATGTTTCTGATACCTATGTTGCTGGATCTTATGTTGATGTTGTTGATGTTGCTAATGTTGATAATGCTTTCTTTGGTCCAAACATCCAGTTTCTGGTTTTGCCACCTTCTGTTGCCTTGTAGCCCCGGTGAGATGATTGTCTATCCTTCCCGGACTTCTTGGTCTTGATTCTTTTTTTTTATTGAATATTACTGTTACTAGTACTGGGACTAACGATCAGTTCATTTCTATCCTAAATTAATAATTCAAGTTATTTTACAAGAAGAGTCTTGTAATAGCTCCTCCTTGTTTTAAATTAGCGCATACATAATAATTGCACTAAATAGATATGTTAATTTTTTCCACTTTGCTGTCTGTCGGTCTTGATTTGGTGTCAGAAAAAGTTAGAATGATGGTAGGATGTTGAAAAAGGAGCTCACATGTAGATTGGAAAGGGAGAAGTGATACGGTGTGGGAAAGAAATTTGAAAAAGAGGAAGGAATTAGGTAAGCAATAATTTGATATTGGGGAGACTTGACAGAAGATATCAGAGGAATTAGAAGAAGAAGAGATTGTTGTAAGTGGATTGATAAGAAATTATGTGTATAAAATTGTGTACATGGAGAAATTTCTTAAATGGATTACAGAAAGAAAGAGAGAAAATATGTGTACAGTACTGAACTGACAAAGACAATGTACTTGAAACAATGACACTAGAGTCAAAGGAAAAATCATATATCAATGGAATTTTCATTGTTTAGATTCAATTTGTTTTTCGTGCTGCCTGCCCAAAAACTATCATAGACTAAATAAACAGATCTTGGAAACAGGCTATCCTATTATATTAGGAAGCGAGCAATTTCTGTATTTTTATATCTGGTTATTTTCATATATGGTTATTTTTTATATCTGGTTATTTATGTTTTACGGATCTCGAAAACGGCTCTAACGATGTTCACGGAAATTGGAACATAGTAGGTTTATAATAAAAGAATTCGATTGCACTAGGTCTCATTCTTTGGAAAACTTGCTGAACGACATTAAAAGGAGAGTTCATCCTTGGAAAACTGATGATAATTTCGTCGTCTCTCGATAACAGAAGATGCGTGTGCCTGTGTGGGAGATCAGCTGTTTAATCAATCAGCTTACCGTATCTCACGAAAAATATGATCTAGAAATTTTTAATAGTCTTTTAGAAATTGGCAATTTCAAGTGACTAGTGAGTGTTATTCTGTTATTCAATTAGGTTTGTATATAACCCTAAATATAAAACTTTCTGTTTTCAAATGTTTGAACAGAAAATTGAACCTGAATTCAAGTGTATGGAACGTAACCTACTTTCTGGACTATTCATAGTGTATAAATCAAAATTCGGGAAAGAAACAGTTTTGGGCTCTGCCTGTTAGTACTTCCCCAAATCATTTTAAAGAATTTTGTTCGGTTTATCAAGAGTCAATAAATAAATAACGAGCGAAACTCGATGCCCCAATATTTTACAGTGATTAGATTCCATTTATTTTCTGTGCCTCTGGTCCAAAAACTCTCATAGACTAAATAAACAGGTCTTGGAAAGAGGCTATTATGTATTAACAATATAGGCTCTTATTCGAAATCTCGGAAAAATATACATACACTCCGCAAGCTATTAAATTAAGATCCATTCACTCATTTTTGAATGTGGAAATATTGTGAATTCAGAACTTCCTATAAATTGTGTTGAAATACTGTGAGAGATGTATTTTAAATTCAACAATTATAGTTCATACAGAATCAAGTATAGTGAAACTACAAAGGAAAATGGATAATTCTATTTCAGTCTTTTAAAATAAGTGTGAACAAAATCCGAATAAAATAAAACAAGTCACTGGAATGTTGTAACTCTCGAAAGGGCATTTAAGCGCTGATAGAGGCAGACCTACTAAGAAAGGTTCAACTTGGGAAGAGTGTCTGAAAAGGGAAAACTGAAAAGGGATCTGGGGAGTTGACGGTCGTACGTTTCAGATTTTCCTCTCTCTCTTTCCTTTCAACTCTCTCGCCTTCTTCGCCGTCTTCTTCTCCCCCCCCCTTTTCCACATTTTCTCCAGATTCTCTCTCTATTTTTATGCACTGTCTCTTTTGACCTCTTCCTATTCTCGTAGACTGTAACATCTTTCCAGTTTTTACCCTCCTCTATTTCCTAATTCTCTCTGACTTCTTTCTCTCTCTTCCTATCGCTTGAACATCTCTTCCATTTCTGCCTCTTCTTTCCACATTTTGGTCTTCTTCTCCCTTTTCTTTTCCCTATTTTCTCCAGATTCTGTCTCTATTTTTATGCCCTGTCTCCTTTGACCTCTTCCTATTCTCGTAGACTGTAACATCTTTCCAGTCTTTTTCCTCCTCTATTTCCTAATTCTCCCTGACGTAGTTCTCTCTCTTCGTTTCAGTTGAACATCTCTTCCATTTCTGCCTCTTCTTTCCACATTTTGCTGTCATATTATCTGTCATCCTTCCTCTTTTTTTATTCCACATCTCCTTTTAAACAAACATTCTCACTTATCAATTTTGCAACTTCTTTCTTATCAATTTTGACGCTCTTTTATTCTCTTTATTCTACACACTTGATGCACTTTTCATCAGGCTTCTCTCTCATATATTCTCTCGTTCCTCTCTTTCATTTTCATATCCCCCATCAAATTTGACTTTCTTCGTCTTCTTCTTACAGGACTCTTTCATTTTCTACTATCTCTTCCACCCACTTTTTATCTTCAACTACTTTCACTTTTTACGATCTTATCTCCTTTTTTACTACACTTTTTCACTCATTGTTTCGATTTTTTCAAACATCTGTTACATATCAGCTTTTTTCCACGTTTCTCTGACATTGTTTTGTAGAGAGTTTTGGTAGAGTGTTAGTGGGGAGGATATTTTTAATATTCTTTCCGAAGAATGGACATTGATAGTCCAAAGCTCCGCCAATTTATGTAGATGCATAACAATATAATTATCTATAGTTATTATATTACAAATTACTTTTTCATATCATATACAGTTCAATAATTATTTTCTTAGTCTATATTATGTAAATTCATCTATAATTTTGCTGTATTGTAAGCTATTGTATATAAGTGTATAAGCCAGTATATATTTTAATCTACATAAATAAAGTACTCAATCAATCAATCAAATCAATCAATGTTTTATATTGTACAGTATCTGAGTTACTTCATCTATGTAAATGTCTATCACTTTCCTTGGTACCTGACCGACGTGACGAGATCCATGTATATGTTATATTTTTGTTGATCAATGAAATCTATTCTATTCTATTATTCATGATAATTTTCCCGTCACTCACATCTTTCTCTTTCCCCACTTCTTATCTTCAAAATAGTCTAATTTCCTGTATTTTCTTCCACATTTTCATTGACTTTCATATCTTCATTCACTATTTTATTTTAAATTTCCCCCACTTCTCATTCTGAAATTCATTTTTTATAATCGTCCTCCCTCTTTTCTCACTACACTATTCCATTTATTGTCTCGCAAACAGGAAGTCTCCTTTCTCTCGTACTCCATAATCCCTGCATCTTTTTCACTCTCCCACTCTCCATATATTTTTCCTTCCTCTCGTACTTCATAATCCCTGTATATTTTTAACTCTCTCACTCTCCATATATTTTTCCTTTCTCTCGTACTTCATAATCTCTGTATATTTTTCACTCTGCTATACTCTCCATATATATTTATTTTCTCTCGTACTTCATAATCCCTGTATCTTTCTTACTCTCCCACTCTCCATATATTTTTCCTTTCTCTCGTACCTCATAATCCCTGTATCTTTCTTACTCTCCCACTCTCCATATATTTTTCCTTTCTCTCGTACTTCATAATCCCTGTATCTTTCTTACTCTCCCACTCACCATATATTCTTCCTTTCTCTCGTACTTCATAATCCCTGTATCTTTTTTACTCTCCTACTCTTCATATATTTTTCCTTTCTCTCGTTCTTCATAATCTCTGTATCTTTTTTACTCTCCTACTCTCAATATATTTTTCCTTTCTCTTGTACTTCACAATCTCTGTATCTTTCTTACTCTCCATATATTTTCCCTTTCTCTCATACTTCATAATCCCTATATCTTTCTTACTCTCCCACTCACCATAAATTTTTCCTTTCTCTCGTACTCCATAATCTCTGCATCTTTCTTATTCTCCCACTCACCATATATTTTTCCTTTCTCTCGTACTCCATAATTCCTGTATCTTTTTTACTCTCTCATTCTCCATATATTTTTCCTTTCTCTCATACTTCACAATATCTGTATCTTTTTTACTCTCCCACTCTCTATATATTTTTCCTTTTTCTCGTACTCCATAATCTCTGCATCTTTTCTACTCTTCTACTCTACATATATTTTTCCTTTCTCTCGTACTCCATTATCTCTGTATCTTTTTTACTCTCCTACTCTTCATATATTTTTCCTTTCTCTCGTACTTCATAAGCTCTGTATCTTTTTATTTTTCCTTTCTCTCGTACTTCATAATCTCTGTATCTTTTTTACTCTCCTACTCTCCATATATTTTTCCTTTCTCTCGTAGTTCATAATCTCTGTATCTTTTTATTTTTCCTTTCTCTCGTACTCCATTATCTCTGTATCTTTTTTACTCTCCTACTCTCCATATATTTTTCCTTTCTCTCGTACTTCACAATCTCTGTATCTTTTTTACTTCCTTCCTCCTTCCACAACTTCTGTTTCACAAACAGAAAGTTCCCTTAATTTCCATCTCTTTCCTCTCTTCAGTTTTCTCTCTCCCATCACCCACTCACTCATATATTTCTCTCTCTCGCACCAGTGTTTACAAGACTCATTCTCCGATCTGTCGAATCACTCGAGTGTCATAAATGTCTTTCAAGATTTACGAATCGTTTTGATCTCAGATCAGTCACATCGGTGACTCAGCTCTCGTCTTCAATTATTGATTCAATGTGTTGAGTTGTAAAATGGATTCTATCCTAAATCGTTTTGAATTACGAATTCAACTAATCTCGGTTGTTCCACAATTGATACAATTTTCGACCGAACGAAGTGAGGTCTAAGATTCAAGTCAACGATTTTGCATTTCACTTATTATGTTTATATCTTCAATAACGGGGCACCGAGCTTCGCTCGTTATTTATATATAAACTATTGATAAACATAACACAATATCATTTAAAATTTAAGTGATTTTATTCTATATTTTGTAAATATTTGAAGTTTGGTTTTTGTTTTAACGGAAGTTTTATTATCAATCTATCTAAATTTGAAATTCTTTGTTTTTTTCTGATTCATAGTTTTAGATTGAAGATTTGGTGTTGAAATTGAAGTGAACATAACCTACATAACATTTGGTCGATTTGTGACAAAATCAGGAAATTGAAGAAGTTTTGGGCAATAGCCTGTTTTTTCTTTTCCGACTATTGTATTGTTTGCTCTATCTAATAAATAAATAAATAAATAAAATGATTGGGGAAGGACTAACAGACACAGCCCAAAACTGTTTCTCCCAAAATTTTGATTTATACACTATAAATAGTCCAAGAAGTAGGTTATGTTCCATACACTTGAATTCAGGTCCAATTTTCAGTCTAAAAATTTGAAAACAGGAAAGTTCTAATTTAGATTGTTTACAAACCAAATTGAATAACAAAATAACACTCACTAATCACTGTAAAATAATGATTAACTTTGAAAATTATGATATACTCTTATTCATAATGATATACCATGTCATGTCAACAAATCAGATTATTTTGATCAAATCGATTTAGATTTCTAGATTAGGATTTCTCGTGAGAGAAGCTGATTGATTGCAAATAGTTGAACAGCAGAACATAATTCTGTATCTCTTCCACACAGGCACTCACATCTTCTATTATCGACAGACGACGAAATTATCATCTGTTTTTCCAAGGATGAATAATTATTATCCTTTTCATGTCCTTCAGTGAATTTTCCCAGGGATGAGACCTAGTGCAATCGAATTCTTATATCATAAACCTAATATGTTCCAAATTTCGTGAAAATCGTTAGAGCCGTTTTCGAGATCCGTTTGACATACATAACCAGATAACCAGTTAACTAGATAACCAGATAACCAGATAACCAGATATCCAGATATCCAGATAACCAGCTAACCAGATAACCACAACCATATAACCATATACAGAAATTGCTCGCTAAATATAATTTGGATATATTGGCGAAGCGAGGTAAAAGATTTTCATGAAATTTGACAGATATGTTTATGTTCCTTTTTCAATTACGCGTCGGTGTATATGTGAGATTTCTTGAAATGTTGCATTCCAAGGATAATAAAAGAGGAAAAGGAATTTCATCCACAATTCAATATCACTGTAAAAAACAGACTGAAGAATCATATCTATGATGAATTATGTAGCTCTCAAGTGGATTATCAGTTGCATGCAATGACGCATGCGATTTATAACTCAATATATTCAGCCCAGCGTTTTCTCTCCACTTTTCTCTGCTTTCAACTTGGGCTGAACAGTTGCCAGTATTATATATTAGTATGTCTTGTAGAAAATTAGCTTATGATGATAGAAGCTGTTTACAACAGATGATAAGCTTTGTCGATACAGCAAACCAAACAGGCATTAGACGTTTTCACACCGATATCTCGCCGACACGACATGTCAGGTCATAATTATCTACTCTGATGGATAGCATTAGATGAGACACTGTAGTTTATAACTGCATGAAGTCTACTGTTCACAGAACTACTGGTATTGGAAAGAATAAAAAAATAATTGATTTTGATTCGCCTATAGGACAGAATTTACTCTGATGGACAGTATTAGAGGAGACTGTAGTTTATAACTGCGCGAAGTCTACTGTTCACAGAACTACTGGTATTGTATCATAAAAGAATAAAAAATCATTGATTTTGATTCGCCGATAGGACAGAATTTACTCTAAATGTCGGGGACCGAGCTTCGCTCTGGAGTACAAAAGCATAAAAAATTTATTACGAAAGAAGAAATTATAATAACATTCATAGTTCATACAGAAATGTTCTATCTAATCACAGTAAATTGAGATTAATTCCCAGAGGAATGCGAAAATTTCCCTCACAAAGGCCCGGTTGCACAAAAGTCGGTTAAATTTTAATCCTGATTAATTTCACGTGAACAAAATCAGAGAAAACCATTTCAAAAAATGGATCTACTGGAATTAATCAGGATTGAAAATAGCCCGGCTTTTTTGCAACCTGATTGAATGATTAGAAATATTACATTTCTGCTTCAAGCTTACATTTCTTATAGAATAGTCATGTCTGTAAAATGCATAGTTTTCGAGTAATATGCGAGAAACCAAAAAATGGTACCTTTGAACCACCCCCACCACCTTAGCACAGGGGGTAGGGGTGGGGACTTTTGATATGTTTACCTCCTCTCTGCCCTCAACAGAGCTGCGGGGTCAAAAATTGTCTTCCAAACATTTTCCTCTATACCCTTTTTTGAGCATTCATTGCCTGGACTATTAGCTGTTTTTCCAAGGATGAATAATGATTATCCTTTTAATGTCCTTCAGCGTGTTCTCTCAGGGATGAGACCTAGTGCAATCGAATTTTTATATTATAAACCTACTATGTTCTGAATTTCGTGAGAATCGTTGAAGCCGTTCTTGAGATCCGGTGGAATACAAACATATAAGCATCTAAACATCTAAACATATAAACAGAAATTGCTCGTTTAATAGTATAGGATGGACAGTATTAGAAGAGACGGTAGTTTTATAACTGCGCGAAGTCTACTGTTCACAGACCTACTAGTGTGGGAGACATTATATTATAGACAAAGACTCATCCATTATATACTGTTATATATATGGACAAAGACTCTCCTATAGGATAATATGTCCACTTCTACAATAACGGAAACAGGTACATATATAGGAATTTAATTTGTTGGTTTCCTATGTTGAAATTGATTAAATGAAACTAGATGAATGATGAAATAATTTTTACTTTCCTTGCCCTATTACCATTGGTAAGGAAAGTATTGCTTTCCGAAAAAAATTAAGATACCCCAATTTCTAAATTTCTATACGTTTCAAGGTCCCCTGAGTCCAAAAAAGTGGTTTTTGGGTATTGGTCTTTATGTGTGTGTGTGTGTGTGTGTGTGTATGAGTGTATGTGCGTCTGTGTACACGATATCTCATCTCCCAATTAACGGAATAACTTGAAATTTGGAACTTGAGGTCCTTTCACTACAAGGATCCGACAGGAACAATTTCGATCAAATGCAATTCAAGATGGCGGCTAAAATGGCGAAAATGTCAAAAACAGGGTTTTTCGTGATTTTCTCGGAAACGGCTCCAACGATTTTGATTAAATTCATACCTAAAATAGTCATCAATAAGCTCTATCAACTGCCACAAGTCCCATATCTGTAAAAATTTCAGGAGCTTCGCCCCATCAATGCAGATAGATTCCCAATTATCAGGATTCAGATACAATTGAAACGAGAAAAATCAAGTGGAGTAGATTGAGCATGAAAATCTCTACAATTAATGTTCAGTAACATTTTCACCTAAAATTGAAAATAAGCTTTAAATTCGAGAAAATGTGATTATTGAATTGCAAATTATTGTTGATTCTATTAAATCATTCACTATGAAGAGATAGCAGACTTCATGTGTGTCTCCAGCGTTATTGCCCTGTCACCAGCTGGCTCAAATCTTTGAATAGTAGACTTGAGATGCGCGGGAACACTAGCGTCAGGTGATCAATTTTCATAACGGCAAGGAAAGTTGTGTGAGTGCGCCACACCAGATTTTTTTAATGTTGGAATGACAAAATTGAACTCTGGATAAAATATTGAAATAAACTGTTACAAGTTATAAACAAACTTTGCCAGTTGAAAACATCACAGGTGGCGGTGGCAATCATATGATTCGCCACACATATAAATTGATTAAATTTTAGTGTAAGTTACACGTTTCAATGAGACCGATCAGAATAAATCCGCTGTGAACCACGATGAAAACAACTTTCAAAAATAGGGTACAACTGGTCGACACATTTCAACGTATCAGCATTGTATCGGACACGGTTTAATAACGTATCAGGCGATACGGAATAATCCCCTTGATATGGATTCTGAACGAACGAGTGTGTAATAGGTTGATGAAACAGCGTTTATAGGGGCGCTTCGCTCACTCACTCACTCACTCACTCACTCACTCACTCACTCACTCACTCACTCACTCACTCACTCACTCACTCACTCACTTACTCACTCACTCACTCACTGCTAATCTGGCTGAAAATATGCTGAAGGATTTGTCTCGATTTTCCGTCCCTGAAGTGAACCCTGTGGTCAGAGTATCATATAGTGAGGTTCAGGTTATAATGGCAGTGGAGAAAGATTGGAGAACAACGTTGCCGAGTCTCTGCCTTGCCACTGCCTCCTATAGAGGACAGCTAATACCGATATATCTGATTTAATATTGATTGTCCATTTTTGTTTAAAATGATCAATTATGTTTTTTCTTCAAGAAATTATATTTTCCAATAATTTATTTTGAAATTTTCATATTTCAGATTGAATATTTAGTTATTTCATTATACAGAGTGGGTGAAAAGTCTAAGAACGGCTAAACATCTCATACACAAAGATATTTGTCGGTGGGTGTGATTGGGGATCCTACTCAAATTGAAAATTCTACTTTACTATGACTTCAAAAATCTGGTCCGCGATTTTGGATCCGCCATATTGAATGCAACTTTATTTTTTTAAATAGGAAGGCGGTCATGCGATACATGATTTCAATAGGGAATTTCAAGAAAAAATGGATAGCGATAACCGCATATCGATATCTCAAACCTTTCAGAAGATATTCACATTATTAATCAATACCACTTATGTATCTCATTTCTGATATGCATGATATTGATCAATAATGTGAATATCTTCTGAATATCTTCTATATCGATATGCGGTTTTCGCCATTAATTTTTTCTTGAAATTCCGGAATCATATACATGATTTTAAATATACTACTATACATTATAGGAAAAATGTTGTGTACATCACGAGTGAAAAATGTTTTTTCCTCCACCCTACAGTCAAAAGTACTTACTTTACTCTCTGAAACATAATACTAAAGAGTCACTTTTTCGCTCTCGGTAGTAAAAAACTGGAAAACTCCCTAGGGAGTAAAAGTGACTCCATTTAAATAACGTGGGAAGCATCTCTATTTTAAAAACTTACATGGTAATAGGTTAGAAGGTCTAAGCTCAGATAAGAAAGCATAATAGAGGTGTCTGTCATTGAGTCAACTGAATTCAATACCACAACCAGAAATTTGATCAACTCATGAAATATATGTTTGTATGATATTATATTCTTAATATTAGTAGACGATTAAAATTTATACAATTTTTAAAATATTTTATTCTATTCAAAATACCAGCCAACAAATATTTTTGATCTGCAATTCAAATCTGAACCGCGTGATCTGGAGTCAGCCATTTTTTGGTAGCTGCTCAGCTGATATAATTGTTACAACTTTTGCCCATAGATAGCACAATCGGCAGTGACAAATCAGACGACCGCTTTTTAGGTTTTAGATTTAGGTTATGTTGTTAGGAATCATTGTCACCAATACGTAAGTTATTAGAATGATTTTATTTGCAGTTTCTACAAAAAAATGTAGATGGAGGAAAAATGTTGTGTACATCACGAGCGAAAAATATTTTTTTCTCCCTCAGGAAAATTGCTGCCCTCGGCTTCGCCTCGGGCTTCAAACTTTTTCCCACAGGGAGAAAAAGTCGTACTTTTCACTCTAGATATACAAATAACTATTTCTCCCTCAGGAGAATTGTTGCCCTCGGCTTCGCCTCGGGTTTCAAACTTTTCCCTCAGGGAGAAAAACCAGTACTTTTCACTCTAGATAAAAAAAATAACTATTAACACCAAGAACGCTCGCTTTTCGCTTTTCGTCAGCTTCATCTGTTTCTCACAAATACAGATATGATAAGTATCATCAGCTGATGAAAAGTGTAACACGTGTGTTCATGGCGCAAAGGTCTGTACGCACCTCCATATACAAGAATCACAATTATTATATTCTCGTGAAACTTATTGAATCTGCTAATCTGTACACCGGAATACACTTACTTTGTACAATTTGTGAAACAATGTCCGTATCGTTGAGGCAGCTGTAAAGTTTAATCCTTCGGCTATTGGATTGTGGTAGAGGGGGGGGCTAAGGAGATCCTCAAGGTGAGTAGGGGGGTATCCTTGAGGTGTTGGTGGAGGGGGTGGAAGGGCGAATTAAGGCAAGAAGTTAGTACCTTGGAAGGTGGCGTTGGGTGATTAGGTGCGAAATAGTTTAGCAAGACAATTAGCTTGGATTTGCAGCTGGGTAATGAGAGTAAGCAGGCTGATAGAGGGCGCAATTGAAGAGAGAGAGAATGAGTGTATGGAAGAGAGGGTGTTAATAAGAGAGGGAGTAAGATAAAGAGAGAGAGAGAGTAAAATAAAGAGTGAGAGAGTAAAATTAAGAGACAGAGTCTCAGTGAGAGGAAGGAGTGGAATAGTTTGAGAAGACATTGAGAGAGAGAGAGTGAAAGAGATTGATTGATTGATTTGAGTACTCTATTTTATGTGGATTACAATATATACTGGCTCATACAATATACAAAAGCCTACAATACAGCAAGATAATTGATGAATTAATATAGACTAAGAAAATAATTATTGAACTGTATATGATATGAAAACGTAATTTGTAATAAAATAACCATAGATGATTATATTGTTATGCATCCACATTAATTGGCGGAGCTTTGGACATATCAATGTCCATTCTTCGGAAAGAATATTAAAAATATCCTCCCCACTAACTCTCTACCAAAAAGAGAGAGAGAGTGAGTGAAAGAGATTGATTGATTGATTGAGTACTTTATTTATGTAGATTACAATATATACTGGCTCATACACCTATATACAATAGCTTACAATACAGCAAAACTATAGATGAATTTACATAATATAGACTAAGAAAATAATTATTGAACTGTATATTATATGAAAAGAGCAATTCTTAATAACTAAAGATGATATTGTTATGCATCTACATAAATTGGCGGAGCTTTGGACATATCAATGTCCATTATTCGGAAAGAATATTCAGAATATCCTTTCCACTAACACTCTACACAGAGAGTGTGATAGAGCGAGAATAGAAGAGGGAGTGATGATGTGAAGAAAGAGAGAGTGTGTTTGAAAAGAAAAAGAGAGTGAGTGTTAAAGAGTGATACAATAGTTAAGAGTGGCTTATACAATTATATTCAATAGCTTACAACACAGCAAGATTATAGATGAGTTTACATACTATAAACTAAGATAATAATAATTGAACTCTACATGATATATTATCAAGAGAAAAAACAATTTGGAGTTATTATAGATAATATTGATTTGCATCTACATAAATTGTCAGAGCTTTGAACATAGTAATGTCCATTCTTTTGGGAGAATATTCAAAATATCCTTCCCAGTAGCTCTCTACCAAAGATAGAGAAGGAGGGATTCAGAGAGAGAGTGTGTTAAAAAAAGAGAGAGTGAGTGTGTGTGTGTGTGTATTAAAAAGAGGGAGAGAACGAGTGTGCTAGAGAGTGTCAAAGGGAGAGATAGAGAGTGTATGTTGAAGAGATTGATTGATTGATTATATGCCTTTATTAGGGCGGAGTTAGGACTCCTGGTCCTCTCTACCACACAACCCTCACCAAGAGAGTGAGAAAAAGGTTCAAGAGCGATGGAGAGAGAATGTTTAAGAGAGATGGAAAGAGAAAAAAGTGGGTTCGAGGTGTTTGAGACAGATATTGTAAGTGTATGACAGAGTGTACGTATGAGAGTAGTGAGAAAGCAGAGGTGATCTATAAAGTATAAGAGAGAATGAGACAGATTGATTGATTGATTGGGTACTTTATTAATGTAGATTACAATATATTATACTGGCTCATACAATATACAATAGACTACAATACAGCAAAATTATTGATGAATTAATATAGACAAAGAAAATAATTTTTTGAACTGTATATGATATGAAAAAAGCAATTTGTAATAACTAAAGATAATATTGCTATGCATCTACATAAATTGGCGGAGCTTTGGACATATCAATGTCCATTCTTCGGAAAGAATATTCAAAATATCCTTCCCACTAACACTCTACCAGAGAGTGTGATAGAGCGAGAATAGAAGAGGGAGAGAGGATGTAAAGAGAGAGAGAGAGTGTGTGTTTGAAAAGAAAAAGAGAGTGAGTGTTAAAGAGCGATACAATAATTAAGAGTGACTAATACAATTATATCCAATAGCTTACAACACAGCAGAATTATAGATGATTTTACATACTAAAAACTGAGATAATAATAATTGAACTCTACATGATATCAAAGAGAAAAACAATTTGGAATTACTATAAATATTATTGATTTGCATCTACATGAATTGCCAGAGCTTTGAGCATATTAATGTCCAACTAGCCGTCAGGCTCGCCTCACTCGCCATATACGTCTAGCCAGGGGGCTCCGCCCCCTGGACCCCTGACTGGATCGTCCAAAAATGAGATCAGCGGGCACGCTTCGCTCGCCTGCATTTTTCATTTGAGCATGCTTCATTCCATCAGGAAGTCAAAGTACTGAGAAAACGCAAAAAAGCTGAGAAAAACGTTGGAAAAACGCTGATTTTGGGCGTATCTTTGATGAAATATTAAAGTCACCTCATCACAAAATTTTCAGACCCTAGCAAAACCTCTGTACCAAATTTGAACATTTTATGTCTATTACTTGAACTGAGAAAACGCAAAAACAGCTAATTTTGGGCGTATCTTTGACGTTATTTCAAATTCCTTCTAACACAACATTATTACACCCCAGCTGAGCTTCTGTAGTAAATTTGAACATTTTCTGTTCATTTGTTCTCGATGAAGCTGAGAAAACGCTAAAAAAAGGCTGGAGAACCACAGATTTTGGGCGTATTTTTGGCGTTATTTCAAATTCCTTCTAACACAACATTATTACACCCCAGCTGGGCTTCTGTAGTAAATTTGAACATTTTCTGTTCATTTGTTCTCGATAAAGCTGAGAAAACGCTAAAAAAAAGGCTGGAAAAACTAAGATTTAGGGCGTTTCTTTGGAAATTTTTCCATATCCGTTCTTAGTGCGCCTCTAAAGGGCCAACTGAACATACCTACCAAATTTGAACGTTTTTGGTCCGGTAGTTTTTAGTTCTGCGAGTGAGTGAGTGCCATTTCCCTTTTAAATATATAGATATCCTTTCCAGTAGCTCTCTACCAAAGATAGAGGAGGAGGAATTCAGAAAGAGAGTGTGTTGAAAAAAGAGAGAGCGAGTGTGTGTGTGTGTGTGTGTGTGTGTGTGTGTGTGGTGTGTGTGTGTGTATGAAACAGAGGGAAAGAACGAGTGTGCTAGAGAGTTTTAAAGAGAGAGATAGAGTGAGAGTGTGTATGTTGAAAAGAGTGACAGAGAAAGTTTAAGAGTGATGGAGAGAGAATGTTTAAGAGTGTTGGAGAGAGGAAGGGAGGGATCAAGATGTGTGAGACAGATATTGAAAGTATATGACAGATTGTACGTATGAGAGTATGTTTGTGAGAGAGCAGTGATTATCTATAAATAGAATAAGAGAGAATGAGACAGATGGAGATTGTCAAAGAGTGTATGAGGATAGAGGTGAGTAAGAGAGAGAGAGAGAGAGTGAGAGAAGAGTGACGCATCAATGAGCACAACTTTTAATGAGTGTGGTCATCTGGAGAAGCGATTAGAGTAACTCGCTAATCTAGCATTGGCTGATCTGTATTTTATGTCAGTTCGGCTAAAGTTCGAAAATTAGATAACAAAACATTCTGATTGTATTTCAATACCTTTGCCTGATAACACCTAGATTCCAGAACCTTTATATTATTACGACTATCTATATATATAAAAGCGAAATGGCACTCACTCACTGACTGACTGACTGACTGACTCACTCACTCACTCACTCACTCACTCACTCACTCACTCACTCACTCACTCACTCGCATAACTAAAAATCTACCGGACCAAAAACGTTCAAATTTGGTAGGTATGTTCAGTTGGCCCTTTAGAGGTGCACTAAGAAATCTTTTGGCAATATTTTAACTGTAAGGGTTGTTTTTAAGGGTTTAAAGTTCGTCTTTTAGCATGTATATTCTTCTTCTCCCAATCTCTTAATTATAATTGAAATTTCCATATCATATGTTACTATAGAACTATAATCTAGATAGAGTACCTCTTCGAAACAGTTGTTAACTGGCAACTAAATTAATAATTTTGTCAGGTTGGCATTAAGATGAGTTGACTATATTAGGTTGGCACCAAGTTGAAGATCTAAATGCATTTATCGCGGAAAAATTGATTGGGCACTGCTACTTCAATCGTGGGAATATTATATTACTAGCCGTCAGGCTCGCTTCGCTCGCCATATCCGTTTAGCCAGACGTTTAGTCTGGACCCCCGATTGGATTGCTCTACAATATGATAAAAATGCTCAAATGAAAAATGCAGATCTCATTCTTGGACGATCCAGTCGGGGGTCCAGGGGGCGGAGCCCCCTGGCTAGACGGATATGGCGAGCGAAGCGAGCCTGACGGCTTGTGTGATATAAAGTGACATAGAGCTGTACTTACAATGAGTCTGTAACAGCTGTGCCTAGTTTAAAGTTGTGTGTATATTTTTGGCTTCAAAATTTTCTGAAATAACTTAATTTATTCAAAGTGCGGTGATATTAAGTACAAAATTTGACTATAATTTGGTATTTTTATCATTCTAAATTCAAAATTTCTAGCTAATATTAATATATATTCTTGGACAGAACTTTGAACTTTAAATTTCCTCAGTAAGAACATAACCTATTTTTTCGGACATTTCATTATTTATCAAAATTTGGGAACAGAATAGTTTTGGGCTATGCTGTTGTTCTATCCCGATCATATTCTTATGATTTGTAATATTACATCAACGAATAAATAAATAAATAAATAAATAAATAAATAAATAATGAATAAATAAATAAATAAATGAATAAATAAATAAATAAATAAATAAATAAATAAATAAATAAATAAATAAATAAATAAATAAATAATAAATAAATAAATAAATAAATAAATAAAAAATGAATAAATAAATAAATAAATAAATAAATAAATAAATAAATGAATAAATAAATGAATAAATAAATAAATAAATAAATAAATAAATAAATAAATGAATAAATAAATAAATGAATAAATAAATGAATAAATGAATAAATAAATAAATAAATAAATAAATAAATAAATAAATAAATAAATAAATAAATATATAAATAAATAAATAAATAAATGAATAAATAAATAAATAAACAAGTAGTGATATATGAGTATAGTTACCCCTCCTCATCCACAAACTGTTTTCGATGACGCTATGATTTTATTTTGCTTCCAGCAGACCCGTTAAACATTTCATTCACCACCGATTTATCTCTCACAAACTCATATTATCATCTGTGTAAATAATGGTGTATCACAATCGAAACTAATACAACAATAATCTAGTAATTCTTAATCCGACTTTTCACTACTTTCTCTATATATTTTCTCTTACATCAGTCAAACTCATTTGAAGTTTTTCACTCAATCTATAATATCGGGGCACCGAGCTTCGCTCGTTATTTTTATTTATTCATAAACAGAACACAATTCTCTAAAATGATCGTGTTTATATTTTACAGCCGGCTATACGTAAGCTTTTGAATTTCGGGGATGCGATATTTTGATTTTCCACAGAATCACTCGCTCACTTTTTCCTATCCACAGACGACGAAAGTCTCAGCTGTTTCAGCCAAAGATGAATTATTCTTCTAATGTCGTTCAGCGAGTTTTCCCAAGGATGAGACCTAGAGCATGTGATGATAAAACAGCTGTAATATTTATAATCTGTTATCTCTGTTACTAAGACACATATTTAATGTCGAATAAAGCTCGTGTTGAGTCCAATTCTATTACAATTTATTCGACATTAAAAATAAAAAAAATAAATGAGTCCGAAAAGAAAAACGAGTAAACGTCAAGATTTAGTCAGTGAAGGAGAAAACGATTCGCAAAACCAAATGCTTGGAAAAATACTGAAACCAACAGTTTTATCGATTGACCAAGATTCAGATGAAGCACCGAAAACGTGGAGACATTGGAAGGTAACATTTTTAAACTTCTTAAAAAACAGTTCAATCCCGAAAAAGGATGAATTGAATGTTTTGATCAATTATGTGTCACCGAATATTTTTGAAAGTATTTGCAATTGTATATCATTTGAAGAAGCTATAACAACTCTTGAAGAAAGCTTTATAAAACCTCAAAATGTAGTACATGCACGTTACTGCTTATCTAAAGCAAAACAAACCCATGGAGAATCAATTGATCAATTCTATAATAAACTAAAACGGCTAAGTTTACCATGTAACTTTCAAGCAGTCACGGCTGACGATAACAAAAGTGAATATATCCGAGACGCGTTCATCTCCGGATTAGAATCATCGAAAATCAGACAACGTCTTTTCGAAATGAAATCGCTAACTTTGCAAGACGCTATCTCACAAGCACGAATGTTAGAGAATGCTGAAAACATTGCTAAAGAATACGAAACCAGTTCAGAATATGTTAACACAGTCCTAGCAAACGAGAATAAAAATACCGAAAAAACTACTTTAGTCCGTAAGTCTTACCAAAAGAAGATTCAATGCAGATTTTGTGGCTATAATAATCATACTGATAATAGCCAATGCCCAGCAAAAGGACAACCATGCCTAACTTGTAATCGAATAGGCCATTTTTCAAAAGTATGCAGAGCACGAAACGATAAAAAAAACCAAATGGTATCTGCCACAGTAATTTCAGCAGCAAATACCAGCACTGACCTCTCAAAATGTCTTGTTCCTATACGTGTTAATGGAATAGATACATTGGCACTATTAGACACTGGGAGCACAGCAAGTTTTATAGATAAGAAACTAGTAGTACAATCGAAGATGAAAACTATGCCATATTCCAATTTGATTACATTTGCTTCAAGTGCCTGCAACACTAAAACAACTGAGTGCGCTTTGAGTGAAATATATTTCCAGAACGAAGAATATAATGATTTTCCTTTGATCGTATTGAACAAATGTTGCGCTAGTGTAATTTTGGGACACGATTTTCTAAAGAACTTTTCATCCATCACTTTTGATTTTGGTGGATCTAAAGCAGCACTACAACTGAATGAAGACAATGACGCAAGAAGGCCTACTTATGAAATTAAAAAGTGTGCTCTAGCCCAAGCTACAGTAGAACCTGTCTCATTGTTTCGTGATCTTCAACCGGACTGTCGGCCTATAATAACTAAATCGAGACGACATTCAGAAGAGGATTACTTGTTTATGATGAATGAAGTCAAACGGCTTAAAGATGCTGATATTATAGAAAATAGTCATTCTTCTTGGAGAGCTCAAGCATTTGTTACTTCAAGAGAGAACCAAGAGAAACGTATGGTGATTGACTATTCACAGACCATCAACAAATTCACGAATTTGGATGCCTATCCACTACCACTAATGGAAGAATTAGTCAATAAGGTAGCGCAATATAAAATATTCTCATCTATTGACCTGAAATCTGCTTATCACCAGATACCAATCTTGCCTGAGGAAAGGCATTTCACCGCATTTGAAGTTGGACACAAACTGTATCAATTCAAAAGAATTCCGTTCGGAGTCACGAATGGAGTAGCTGCTTTCCAGAAAGTGATTGATCAAATCATAGAACAAGAAAATTTGACATCATGTTATGCCTATTTAGATGATATTATTGTATGCGGAAGGACCCAAGAAGAACATGATGAAAATTTAGAAAATTTCTGGAGAGCAACAGAAAAATATGGCCTCACGATTAATGAAGAAAAGTGTAAAATATCTATGGAGAATTTAACCTTTCTGGGATTCGAAATTGGTCAGGGTATGATTAAGCCCGATCCAGATCGATTGAAACCACTCCTTGACTTACCAGCTCCAAAAAATCAGAAAGAATTGAAGCGTGTCCTTGGAATGCTTGCACACTACTCCAAATGGATAAAAGAATTTTCAAAAAAGATCCATCCACTTGTGCATAATACTCACTTCCCGTTGAATGAAGAATGCAGAAATATATTTGAATCATTAAAGAAAGAAATAGGATCTGCAGTTCTAGTGCACATTGATGAAAAAGTCCCGTTCACTTTGGAAACTGATGCCTCAGATTACGCTATTGGAGCAGTATTAACACAGAATGAGAGACCAGTGGCGTTTTTCTCAAGAACTCTTTCCACATCTGAAACTAGGCACTCTGCAGTGGAAAAAGAAGCTTATGCCATTGTGGAATCAATCAGGAAATGGCGACATTACTTACTTGGACGAGAATTTACACTTATCACAGACCAGAAATCAGTTTCATTCATGTTTAGTAATAAACAAACCAGCAAGATTAAGAATGACAAAATCCAACGATGGCGCCTTGAATTGTCAGAATATAAGTTCAATATAATTTATAGAGTTGGAAAAGAGAATATACCAGCAGATACACTATCAAGAGTCTGTGCCACTGTTGGATGCCATACAGATATAAAGAAACTGATAAAAATTCATGAGGACCTGTGTCATCCAGGAGTTACTCGACTCCATCATTGGACCAAAACAAAGAACTTACCATATTCAATAGATGATGTAAAAGAAGTATGTTCCAAATGTATTACATGTTCTGAAATGAAACCACGCTATGCCAAAGGAACTGGCCGCCTTATCAAAGCAACTCGACCATTTGAACGTCTTAATATGGATTTCAAAGGCCCACTACAATCAAGTTCAAGGAACAAGTATATTTTAGTTCTTATAGACGAATATTCCAGATTCCCATTTGCCTTCCCCTGTCCTGACATGACTACTAATACAGTAATAAAACACCTTACATCACTATTCTCTCTTTTTGGTGTACCGTCTTACATACATTCGATAGAGGAACATCGTTTATGTCATCAGCTTTGAAAAATTTCCTACTATCAAAAGGAATTGCCAGCAGCAGAACATCGCCCTATAATCCAGCCGGTAATGGGCAAGTCGAACGGTACAATGGAGTTATATGGAAAAGTGTGATGCTAGCCCTAAAATCGAGAGGTTTGAACAACAGTCACTGGGAACAAGTTCTCCCCGATGCCCTTAACTCTATTCGTTCCCTATTATGCACAAGCACCAACTGCACACCACATGAGCGGATGTTTTTACATGCAAGAAACTCAAGTAATGGAAAACCATTACCAACCTGGCTATTGACACCTGGACCAGTATGGTTGAAGAAGATGACAAAAAACTCAAAACAAGAATCGCAAGTTGAAAAAGTTGAATTAATCGAGAGTAACCCTGAATATGCGTTTGTTCGCCACAACGACGGCAGAGAATCGACAGTCTCACTTCGCCAGCTCGCCCCATACCCCACGAGTGCCGATTGATATTAAGGGGGGAAGATTGTGATGATAAAACAGCTGTAATATTTATAATCTGTTATCTCTGTTACTAAGACACATATTTAATGTCGAATAAAGCTCGTGTTGAGTCCAATTCTATTACAGTGCAATCGAATTTTTTTATCATAAACCTACTGTTTCAATTTTGGTGGAAATCGTTAGAGCCGTTTTCGGGATCCGTTGAACATAAATAACCAGATATAAAAATATAAACAGACATACAGAAATTGCTCGCTCAATATAATAGGATATCTATCTCTCTCTTTCATTTTATTAATCAATTATTTGATCTCATCTACCTATATAATTATTTTACTTTATCAATTTTCTGTTTTTTTTCTCTTCAATATTCATATTGATTAAAACTTTTACAATATTTCCATTAATAAATAAATCCTTAGTTTAAATAACGAAATTAACGTTTTGGTAGAGAGTTAGTGGGGAGGATAATTTTAAATATTCTTCCCTAAGAATGGACATTGATATGTCCAAAGCCCTGCCAATTTATGTAGATGCATATCAATATGATTATTATCTATAGTTATTATATTACAAATTGCTTTTTCATATCATATACAGTTCAATAGTTATTTTCTTAGTCTATATTATGTAAATTCATCTATAACTTTGCTGTATTGTAAGCTATTGTATATAAGTGTATAAGCCAGTATATATTGTAATCTACATAAATAAAGTACTCAATCAATCAATCAATCAATCTTTCCTCCACTTTCCTTTTTTCCACATATCTCTCTCTTCTCCCTTCTCAATCTCTCTTTTAAATCGAATCTCTTTTTTCTCGCTCTCTCCTTCTTTCTCTCTTCTACTCTCTCTATGTCTCACACACTTCAGCCTTCTTCCTCTCCTCAATCTCTCTTCTACATCTTATCTCTCTCTCTTTTCTCTCTCTCTCTCTCTCTCTCTCTCTCTCTCTCTCTATCTCCCTTCCTTTGGTATAGAGTTAGTGGGAAGGATACTTAGAATATTCTTTCCGAAGAGAATGGACATTGGTATGTCCAAAGCTCCGCCAATTTATGTACATGCATAGCAATATTATCTATAGTTATCACAAATTGCTTTTTTCATATCATATACAGTTCAATAATAATTTTCTTCGTCTATATTATGTAAATTCATCTATAATTCTGCTGTATTGTAAGCTATTGTATATAAGTGTATAAGCCAGTAAATATTGTTGTAATCTACATGAATAAAGTACTCAATCAAACAATCAATCAATCTTTCATCCACTTTCCTATTTTCCACATTATCTCTCTCTATTATCTTTCTACCGTTTTCACTTTTCACTTTTCTCTTTTTCTTATTGTATTCTTTTCACTGACTTGAATTAGAAATAAATTTTTCTTTTTCTTTCTTTCATTCGCTATTTGAAAGTTTTATATTATTATGTAAAATTAGTTTGTTTTTTCAATCTTATAATCTTGTTGTATAGTGTTTTAGTTTTACTTGGAATTGTATTGGAGGGTTAAGTGTAAGAGAGGGTCGTCTGCGCCCTAACTTTGCCCTCCCAGGTTTTTAATAAAGGCAGCTATCAATCAATCAATCTCTTCTCCCTTCTCAATCTCTCTTCTACATCTAATCTCTTTTTCTCTTACTCTCTCTCCCTGCTTCTTTCTGTCTTCTACTCTCTCTATGTCTCACAAACTTCCTCTCCTCAATCTCTCTCCTACATCTTATCTCTCTCTCTCCCTGCCTATTTCTCTCTTCAACTCTCTCTATCTCTCTCTTCTCTTCTCTCTTTTGGTAGAGAGTAAGTGGGAAGGATACTTCGAATATTCTTTCCGAAGAATGGACATTGATATGTCCAAAGCTCCGCCAATTTATGTAGATGCAAAACAATATTATCTATTTTATCTATAGTTATTACAAATTGCTTTTTTCTCATATCATATACAGCTCAATAATTATTTTCTTAATTTATATTTCGTTTCTATATATCGTTTATATATCTATTATTTTGCTGTATTGTGAGCTATTGTATATAAGGGTATAAGCCAGTATATATTGTAATCTACGTACATAAATAAAGTACTCAATCAATCAATCAATCAATCTCTCTCTGACACTTTCCCCTCTCTCCTTTTCATTTCCTCACACACTCACCCTCTTTCTCACCTTTACAACACTACCCTAACACTCCTCTTCCACCCTTTTTTTTTCTCTCTTTCTCATCTCGTTCTCATACATATTCTCTCTATATACTATCTTACTCTCTCTCACTCTCTTTCTCGCTCTCTCACTCTCTCTTTTCCTCCCTCTTAATCTCTTTCTTTCTCCCTCTTCATTTCTCTATTTCACTCACTTTTTCTCTCTCTCTCTTTTCCTCTCTCTCTTTCTCTCGTTCTCTCTCTCTCTCTCTCTCTTCTGCTCCCTCTATTTCATCTGATTTCCTGCTCCACTTAATGAATCGCATCAAATTGTTTATGAATCCATGCGTTACAAATAGGTGCAATGTATCGCTTCAAGCGATTTTCAGAGCGGTTGGTGTGTGATCCGATTGTTTAGAATCATATAGCTATATTTCTCTCATATATACAGAGTGCCCCCGAAATGTGGAACTCTATTATCGCCATTAATAACAAAAAGTGTCCTACAATGGTTAGTGTACAAACAAAAGTTTTCTTCTTGAGAAAATTGATATGTTTTCTGGAAAGTCACCATCATCCTTGTGTAAATTGTTTAGAAATGACAATGAAAAACTCATGAATATTTATGTTTATATAAAAACACTTCTGAATACTTCTGAAATTGTGTGATAGCTCAGTGATTATCTAGTTACTCATGTAACAAATATAATAGGAAACAAGAAACATATTATTTGAAGGCTTCTCCCTGTCCTGATTTGGATAGATAGTTGGTGGTGAAAGTAAGAGATGATGTGATCATTATTTTTTCCAAGTACTTTGAAACTTTTCCATCAAAAATTATACTAGAACATTGCTGTTGGTGGTGTTTGAAAATGTGAGCAGTTTCGTTTACCTAGGCACAGAGCTGAATGTAGAAAATAAAATGTCTGAAGAAATAAACAAACGAATAATCAGTGGTAATAGAGCATATTTAGCAAATGTTAAAATAATTAAGTCCAAGCTGATAACACGTGAAATAAAACTCTATAAAACAGTAATCAGGCCAGTAGTTACATATGGCAGCGAAGCATGGACATTCACTGTAGCCGATATATCCGCACTTAGAGTCTTTGAAAGGAAAATCATCCGAAAATTTTTTGGACCAGTTCGGCAAGATGAAACATGGAGAATAAGAAGCAGCAGAGAGATAAACAATATCCTCCAAAACCAGGACATAGTTCGTTTCATCAAATCACGAAGAATCAGCTGGCTGGGACACGTATGGAGAATGGAGCTGAACAGACTCCAGAGACAACTGCTTGAGGGCGAAATTTTCCAAGTAAGAAGAAGAGGGAGACCCAGGAGAAGGTGGCTGCAGGATGTCGAAGAAGATCTGAATAGAATGGGGATTCGAGGATGGAGAAGGATGGCGAATGACCGGAACGAGTGGAGGCGAGTGACGGAGGAAGCCAAGGCCCACCCAGGGCTGTAGTGCTAAGAAAAAAAAATGTGTTGTTGGTGGAATCTTGAGGCAGGGAGACTGCATGAATGTTTATTTCATTCGAGAACAAAAGATAGTGCAATTTCAATCCCTATTTTGCATTAAATCTTAGTTATGACTGCATCTACAAACTCCTTAATGGCTTCATTGGTTGTTTTATCGGTTGATAATTATTCAACTATATTTACAGGGAGAAGTTTTCATTCATTAGGAGAATATGGTAGTTTCTTCGAAGAATGAATGACATTATTTTGACTATGATCTTTTTCCGAGCTCGGGATTTAGCTCTAGACTTTAAACCGCTGGAGTCAGAAATTAGCAGTGGTTCAGATATCCCGAGGTACCCTAGAATCAGAATATTTGGGTCTGTTCCATCTTCACGAAGTCCCCACGAAATCTCTTGAGAAACCGGACTGATAATTGGAAACGATTTTCCTTGACGAAATAAAACATTCCCAAATAATTCAAAATAGCTGAAACTTTACACTTTTTTCTTTTTATTTTACTTTGTGTTCAATTTTCTAGTTTTTTGAAATTTAATTTAAACGTTGACTGCGACTGCGCCCTGTTTCGGAAAGCCAATTTTCTGACTCCAGCTGTTTAAAGTGTAGAGCTGAATCCCGAGCTCGGAAACCGGCCCTCAATTATATTCTACTAGCCGTCAGGCTCGCTTCGCTCGCCATATCCGTCTAGCCTGCACCCCCGATTGGATCGTCCAAAAATGAGATCAGCGGGCTCGCTTCGCTCGCCTGCATGTACACCTCAACGGAACCTCTGTACCGAATTCTGGATCCCCGACTGGATTGTCCAAAAATGAGATCAGCGGGCTCGCTTCGCTCGCCTGCAGGTAGACCTCAGCGGAACCTCTGTACCGAATTTGAACGTATTATGTCAATTTGATCTCGAAAAACACTTTTCACTATATCGGCGTATCTTTGGCGAACAAAATTCTTCCACCCCAGCTAAACTTGTGTACTGAATTTTTTTAAATATATGTCCATCAATTATTGAAAAAGGTGAGGAAACGCAGAAAAGCTGAGAAAACGTTAATTTTGACTAATTGGATAAATTGGTATTTAGGAGGTCCTAGATAATAATGCATTTCAATCTTCAACTAGGTGCCAACCTAACAAAGTCAACTCAACTTAATGCCAACCTGACAAAAATTTTAATTTAGTTACCAGAACTACAACTGTTTCGAAGAGGTACTCTCTCTAGATTATAGATCTACTATATTGACATATGGTATGGACATTTCAATTATAATTTTAAGATATTGGAATAAGGAGAATATACATTCTAGAAGAACTTTAAACCCTTAAAAACCACCCTTAGAGTTAAAATATCGCCAAAAGATTTCTTAGTGCGCCTCTAAAGGGCCAACTGAACATACCTACCAAATTTGAACGTTTTTGGTCCGGTAGATTTTAGTTCTGCGAGTGAGTGAGTCAGTCAGTCAGTCAGTCAGTGAGTGCCATTTCGCTTTCATGTATATAGAAGATTAGGGGCCGTTTGCACAGTAAAAGCTTAAACTCGATTCAATCAGCTGGTGGTTGCACTCAAAATGAAACACATTGTAAAAACTAGACTTGATACGGATTTAATCCACTTTAGAATGAAATTTAGCTTAAACTGTCACTGTGCAAACGACCCTTAATGGCACATTTTTGTACAGCAATCTCATGACAAACATTTTCCAATAGTTATTTGTGCAACTAGTGCGCAAAATGACAGTTTGCTGCACCGAAAGAAACGTTTACGCCCGAGCCGTAGGCGAGGGCAGAATGGTTTCTTGAGTGCAGCAGAGGAACTTTGCGCACGTATTTCACATTAAGTTTTTCCTACAGTTACCATTGAATATGAAAAGTGGGTAATTATGGGTAAAATTGCCTGAAATCCATCAAATGTTTTTCTGTGTAATTTTATTATTGATAAAAACCTTAATTTATTGTCAAATTGGATTAAAATGTTGTCCTTGGTTATAATATCTAATACTAATAATTAGCGCGTTGTGCTTGGTTGCACCTCTGCTCACTATAGCAGCCACAGCAGTCACTGTTACCAACTTCATTTTGATTTTGCTGCACTGTTGCTCCATATAACCTACTAAGTATTTTGCGTTGCCATGTTGCAAATCTGGAGTGCAGAAAAATTTTTCCCGCACTAGAGCGGAAAAGTGATTCTTTGCGTTCTGTAATCAGTGCAGCAATGGCCACTTTTCAACGTAACTGTAGAAAAAATAATTTTTGTTTCTTACAACTTGAAGAATAAAGTGATGATAATAAGATTGTAATAAATTATGATAAGATATAAGTAATTATACTATTACGACTTCGTTATGGAACTCTCTGTGTGTGATTATGTAAGATTGACCTTTCTGCAAGGTATTGTGATCCAGTGAGAATGAGAGAGAATGAGAAAGAGAATCAGAGTGGAAGTGAGATAGAGAGACTGTGAGAGTGAGAGAGATCCAGGATTTTGGTTGGAGCAGTCACTATTCTGCCGGGTAGCTTGAGCCTCATTTCCCAACACCTGACTCATCAACCAGGCACTCACTATAATAGTTGTGCAGAGCTCTCTCACTGACTCTCTCTCTCTTTCTTTTTCTCTCTCTCTCTCTCCCTCCTCCTCTCACACTCACCCACTCTCTAGGCTTGTGTGACAGAAAGGTCCATGAGTCCAAACCCACCTTAATAAAGGCATATAATCAATCAATCCTCATCTCTCTCATCATTTCGTGAATTTCTACCTCTTTGTTCCTTCCTATTTTTCTGACCGACTACTCTCTCACTCTTTCTCTCTACCTCTTTCCTCTCTTCCTCTTTCTCTCATTTCATCATAATCTCTCTCATAACTGGTAGAGAGTTAGTGGGGAGAATATTTTTAATATTCTTCCCGAAGAATGGACATTGATATGTCCAAAGCTTCGCCAATTCATGTAGATGCATAACAATATAATTATTATCTATAGTTATTATATTACAAATTGCTTTTTCATATCATATACAGTTCAATAATTATTTTCTTAGTCTATATCATGTAAATTCATCTATAATATTTTGCTGTATTGTATGCTATTGTATATAAGTGTATAAGACAGTACATATTGTAATCTACATAAATAAAAGTACTCAATCAATCAATCATTTCGTGAATTTCATCCTCTTTGTTCCTTCCTATTTTTCTGACCGACCACTCTTTCTCTCTCTCTCTCTTCCTCTTTCTCCCTATTTCGTGGATTTCTTCCTATCTGTTATTTATATTCCTCTAACCAGCATATCTGGTAATATATATAATATATATCTGGGTAATATATCTCTTTATTCTCTCTCTTTCTACCCAATCTTTCTATTTCCTTTGAGGATATTTCTCTTTCTGTCTATCTATCGTTCTCTTCGTACATCTGTCTTTTGAAAGGAAAGATCAATAACTGATAGGAATAGAAGGAGTAGAAGCGAATTCAAATAGAATTTGGAGGAAACTGAAAAAAATAGAAAACGAAGAGTTATTATAATGAAAGATAGGAAGTTGTGATTATGTGAAATTGTGTGTTGATTGAGATGCATGGGGAAAAGAGACAGTGAGTGTTTGAGATATCAAGATGATGATGATGATAATGAGGGATAATTGAGAAATAAAAAGATGAGAAGGAGGAGATGGTGAAGCATCAGTAAAAGGAGATGAAGAAAGAGAAGGAGAAACTGTGAGGGGAAGTAGAAGAGAAGGATATAATAGTGAAGGAGAATGGAAGGCAGGAGGAGAAGGGAAAGCAAGAGAAGAAGGAAAGGCAGAAAAAAGGAGAAGAAGGAAGAGGAGAAGAAGAAGGTGGAGGAAAAAAAGAAGAAGAAAGAGAATCGGCCAAACAGGACGTTAATAACAAGACTAACAAGGAGAAGAAGAAGGAGAAGAAGAGTAAAAAGAAGAAGAAGAAGAAGAAGAAGAAAAGAAGAAGAAGGGGAAGAAGAAGGAGAGGAAAAAAGAAGAAGATGAGGAAGAAGAAATCAGAAGGAGTGAAAGGAATCGAAATACAGCTGAAAGATGCACAAACTGTGAATAGAATTAATAATGATGATGATAATGATGATGATGATGATGATGATGATGATGATGATGATGATGATGATGATGATGATGATGATGATAGTGAGAAATAAAAAGCAATTAAGGAGAAAAATACGAATCAGAGAAAAAAGAAGATTCAGATTCAGATTCAGATTCCTTTATTCATGTGTACTAAACAAAACATAATTCAACTTACGTTCTAGCGTTAAAAATAAATACCAGTAGCGGTAAAATGACATGGTGAATCATATTAAACTAATGAGTTCTACAATAATATTGAGCAAGAAAAGTGATGAAATATGCAAAAGTTAAGGTACTACTGTAATGTTTTCACATGAAACGGTGAAGTTTGGACCTTAAGAAGTCCATTCTCAGAGAGGGTATCAAGGATACCCTCCCCTTCAGCACTTAACCTCCGAAGACGGAGGGAAAGAAGAAGAAAAATGAGAAAGAACTGCAAACACAGAACAAAAAGTATGATTTTGAATGAAATTGAGAATACAGATGGAATTAAATTGAGAATGCATCTATTCAAATGCTAATTAATACATAATTATTAATTAACGAAAATCCTAAATAAAAGCTGCAAATCACCCCGAGACTTCTGCGAAGATTTTTGGATAGTAGCTCTCATCGAATTTCCATCTAGCTGTTAACCCTGTTGTCAATGTCTGCAGTAGCAGAAGTCTTCGGGGTGATTTGCAGCATTTATTTAGGATTTTCGTTAATTAATAATTTTGAAATTGAGAATGGTTATGACAATCAAAATAAGATAACACCTAATTAGGGAGATGAATGAAAAGAAGGAAGAGGAGAAAAACAAGATGGAGAAAGAGGGAAACCATAGAGCAAGGAAGATAGTGCACATAGAACGACCGTTCGAGCTCTAGCCTCGTTGGTGTTAGAAGAGGAGAGGAGATAGCCGAGCAGCAACGAACGAGTTAGCGAGCCTGGCAAGCAGACGACGTAACTTGCATACTGAGTGCTTTCCCTCTCTCTCTCGCTCACCCACTCGCCCCTATCTCTTTCGCTTACCCTCCTGCACTCTACACTCCTACAGGGTGACCAGTGCATAAGAAGCAGCCCCTTCAGAGCAGCCTAGGGGCCTCTGGTCACAGATCAATACAAGTAGTGACCCACCCACCCCATGTTAACCACCCCCTCAAGTTCGCCCCCCCCCCAACAGCAGGCCACACTTTGCATCTCTGAGCAGTTGTAGTAGTCGGGGAGAGTGAGAGAGAAAGAAAGAGTGGTAGCATCACCATCGGCGATTTCTGCTGCTCCAGGACTTCGTCTTCTTCTGCTCCTTACTCGGCTCCTCTTCTCCTACTCATTCTTCTTCATCTTCTTCTTCTTCTCTTCTTCTTCTTCTTCTTCATCTTCTTCTTCTTCTTCTTCTTCTTCTTCTTCTTCTTCTTCTTCTTCTTCTTCTTCTTCTTTTTCTTCTTCTTCTTCTTCTTCTTCTTCTACTTCTACTTCTACTTCTCCATCTTCTCCGTCTTTTCCATCTTCCTCTACTCCTCATTCTCCTTTTCCTCTTCTCCTTTTCTTCTTCTTGCTCGTCTTCTACTTCTTCTTCTTCTATTTCTCCATCTTCTCACTCTTCTCCTTACGCAGCTCCACTTCTCCTCCTCCTCCTCATTCTTCTTCTTCTTTTTCTTATTTCCTATTCTACGTTTTTTTTTCTTCTTCTTCTTCTTCTTCTTTTTTTTTCTTCTTCTTCTTCTTCTTCTTTTTCGTCTTTTACTTCTAGTCCAAAAAATGTATGTACTACAATAATTTTGAATTTATCAGATTATTCAATTTCAAAATACAAATCCAAACAAAAATCCTCCTTCACAATGACATAAAATATGTGCTCTTTCAGCTGTATTTCGATTCCTTTCCTTATTTTTCTTCCTCTTCTCCCTTTTCTCCTTCTCCTCTTCTCCTTCTTCTTCTTTCCGTCTTCTTCTTCTTCTACTTTTCCATCTTCTGCACCTTTTCCTTATTCTTCTACTTCTTCACCTTCTGAATCTTTTCCATATTCTTCCTCTTCTCCTTCTTTTCTCAATTGGCTCCTCTTCTTCCTCTCATTCTTCTCCTCCTTTTTCTACTGACTCTGTTCTTTGTTTTAAGTAATTAGTGAGTGTTATTTTGTTATTCAATTTTGTTTGTAAACAATCCAAATTAGAACTTTACTGTTTTCAATGGACTGATGATTGGACCTGAATTCTATTTTATGAAACATAATGCTCCCCACTTCCCGGCTCCACACTTCCCCACTTCCCGGCTCCACACTTCCCCACTTCCCGGCTCCACGCTTCGCTCGCCATATCTGTCTAGCCAGGGGGCTCCGTCCCCTGGACCACCGACTGGATCGTCCAAAAATGAGATCAGCGGGCTCGCTTCACTCGCTTGCATTTTTCATTTGAGCATGCTTCATTCCATTAGAAAGTCAAAGTACTGAGAAAACGCAGAAAAGCTGAGAAAAACGTTGGAAAAACGCTGATTTTGGGCGTATCTTTGATGAAATATTAAAGTCAACTCATCACAAAATTTTTAGGCCATAGCTAAACCTCTTTACAAAATTTGAACATTTTCTGTCTATTACTTGATGAAAGAACTGAGAAAACGCAAGTACTTCCTCGCTCGATTCAATCACCGATTAATTTCAATTGAAGGGTGGAAAACTTTGTTAGGATATTATGAGAAATATTGTACTCCAATCTAGCCTTTGAAATTTTCCCACCTCCTGAAAACCTATATATATATATATATATATATATAGTCTAGATAATTTTCGAATATAAAGCTGAGAAAAACGTTGGAGAAACGCTAATTTTGGGCGTTATTCCAAATTCCTTCTAATCTTCTAACACAACATTATTACACCCCAGCTGAACTTCTGTAGTGAATTTGAACATTTTCTGTTCATTTGTTGTTGATAAAGCTGAGAAAACGCTGGAAAAACGCAGATTTTTGGCGTTATTTCAAATTCCTTCTTACACAACATTATTACACCCTAGCTGAGCTCCTGTACTAAATTTGAACATTCTCTGTCCATTTGATCTCGATAAAGCTAAGAAAACGCTGGAAAAACGCAGATTTTGGGAGTATCTTTGGAAGCTTTTCCAAATCCGTCCTTAGTGCGCCTCTAAAGGGCCAACTGAACATACCTACCAAATTTGAACGTTTTTGGTCCGGTAGATTTTTAGTTCTGCGAGTGAGTGAGTCAGTCAGTCAGTCAGTGAGTGAGTGCCATTTCGCTTTTATATATATATATATATATATATTATATATATATATATATATATTATATATATATAGTCTAGATAACCTACTTTTGGAAATATTAATAGTGTATAAATCAAAATTTGGGGAAGGAAGAGTTTTGGTCTGTGCCTGTTAGTACTTCCCCAATCATTTTAAATAATTGTGTTATGTTTATCAATAAATAAATAACTAAATAAATAAGCTCGGTGCCCCAATATTAATTGTAATTCACGTATTAGTTATGGCAGTAAGAGTCCATTATATTCTTTGTAGGCTTCGGCTTCATAGTATTATTCACCTCAAATAATAATGAATAAATACTATATTATTATCTACACAATTCCTTTGTACCTAGTTCAGTCTCGTTCATCTTTCTTCTCTAATATTTTTTTTACTTCTTTTTTTATATATTTTTTCATTTATTCACATCAATAGAAAAAATACAACATAGCAGCTTAGAGGCTTACATAGAGGCTTACATAGAGGCTTACACATAGAGGCTCACAGCTTTATGCCAAAACAAGCCACATTGAAAATCAATTGTTCACACAAACATAAACTGAATTGATAAGAAAGAACGAAATGAAAAATTAACAAAGAAATGGTTTGGAACAAGCATTATAAATAGAAAATAGACTAAAGAAAAAACAAATCAGACCAACTGAAAAAAGATAGCAGGTAGCAAGCCTACTTTAAGAAAAAGAAATAAAATTTTTAAAATGTATGGTCTGCAAAACTGGATTAGGCATCTAGAATTTAAGAGCTTGATAGCATTTTCCACAGTAATTGCGCAAATTATCAGAGAATATATCTAGAATCGTGAAATCTCACGTCAGAGGATTGTATCTCGTCAGAGAATTCTACAATCAACAGTTTTTGTAAGAAGCAATTTGCATGATGTACAGTGTATATTCTATCCAAAGTGGAAAACTTATTTAATATAGATCTATTTAACTGAACAAAGATACTAAAGAGTTCGATTATGTTCGGAATATCTGAATGATTATTCAATATTTTAAATAGAAGAATTATTGGAAAATACAAAAGAAAATAGGGATTTCTCAACTGTGCACTAATTCACTTCCATCCATTCCATTCAATTACCCTTCCATTCTCTTTTTCCATTTTTCTTTATCTTTCTTTCTCCCTTTTATCATTCCTTTTTCCATTTCTTTAACTTATTCTGTCATTCCCCTTCTTGTTATCACTCTTCTCCTTCCATTTACTTTGTCCATCTTATTTTTCGTCATGATCTTTTAGTTGTTGTTCGTCTCTTTCCTACTTACCTAAATCACTTATATATGATTTCATCATCATGTTTCACTTATTACCTCTTCTCCTGGCATTTTTTCTCTCTCTGTTCTTTTCTCCAGTTCACTTACACACAACAGTGACAGCATCTTCAGCCTTACCACACTCACACACACACACCGTTAATCTGCACACCTTCTTAGCTGCTCCTTCACAATCATTTTCTCTCTCGCCCTCTCTCACTCTCTCTCCTCTCTCCCTCTCTTTACTCCCCCTGCTTATGTCGGATTAGTGAACGCCTGGATTAGGGGTGTTTGGAGAGAGGGGGATGCAAGAACGGTCAACGTCGTCCAAATGTCCACTACCTTGCATATCCGATCCCCACCCTTCAGCATACCCCTTTTAAACCTAGCAGCGGGGACTTATCTTCGCATTTCACACTGCGTCGAATTTCTTCCTTCTCCTCCTCCTCCTCCTACTCCTTCTCCTCTTCCACTTCATCCTTCTCCTACTAATCCTCCTCGACCACCTCTTCCTCATCAACCCCATCACCTCTTCTTGCTCATCATTCTTCTCCTCCTCCTCCTCCTCCTCCTCCTCCTCTTCGTCCTTCTCCTCATCCTCCTCCTCCTCCTCCTCTTCATCCTCCTACTCATCCTCCTCCTCCTCCTTCACCTCCTAATCTTCCTCGACCACCTCTTCCTCCGCAACTCTACCACCTCTTCTTGCTCATATTTCTTCTCCACCTCCTCCACGACCTTCTCCTCCTCCTCCACATCCTCCTCCATCTACAACTCTCCTCACCACTCCTTCTTGATTTGTCCTTGTTCATTATATGATCATCTATCTCTTTCTATCATCTATCTCTTTCATTATTGTACTATGTTCTCCTTTCTTTTTTACTTTCCTTGCCCTATTAGTAAAGTCCTTACAATATAAGGATCCGACACGAACAATTTCGATCAAATGCAATTCAATTTGGCGGCTAAAATGGAGAAAATGTTGTCAAAAACAGGTGTTTTCTCGATTTTCTCGAAAATGGCTCCAACGATTTTGATCAAATTGATACCTAAAATTTTCATTGATAAGCTCTATCAACTGCCACAAGTTCCATATCTGTGAAAACTCCAGGAGCTCCGCCCAATCTATGCAAAGTTTGATTCCAGATTCCCAATGGTCAGGCTTCAGATACAATTTGAACAAGGAAATTCGAGTGGAAAAGATTGAGCATGAAAATCTCTACAATTAATGTTCAGTAACATTTTCACCTGAAATTGAAAATAAGCTCGAAATTCGAGAAAATGTGATTATTCAATTGCAAACTGTGATTCTATTAAATCATTCACTATGAAGATATAGCAGACCGTGTGTGTCTCCAGCGTTATTGTCCTGTCACCAGCTGGCTCAGATCTTTGAATAGTAGACTTGAAATGCGCGTGACTAGCGTTAGGTGATCAATTTTCATAACGGCAAGGAAAGTTGTGTGAGAGCACCACACCAGATTTTTATAATTTTGTAGCACTCTTATTCAATTTTCACTCTCCTCTGTATAAGTAGTTCTGTGAACAGTATACCTCGTGCAGTTATAAACCACAGCTTCCTCTTATACTGTCATCGAAGTAAATCCTGCCTATATGTCGTGTCAGCGATATATCGGTGTGAAAACGGCTAGTAGCTGTTGGGGTTGGTGTATCAAAAAATGATTTTGAACATTGAAAGCTAATCTCCTTCGAGACATACTGGCAACAGGTCCACCCGAGTTGAAAGCAGAGAAAGGTCGAGAGAAAATAGTATGTTACTTTCATTTGTTAATTGCATGCAATTGATAGTCCACACGACAGCTGATTTTTTACCAAGTTTCATTGAGATATTAATTGCATGCAGTTGTTAATTGCATGTATCATTGCATGCAATTAATAGTCCACACGACAGCTGATTTTTTACCAAGTTTCATTGAGATATTAATTGCATGCAGTTGTTAATGGCATTTGTCATTGCATGCAATTAATAGTCCACACGACAGCTGATTTTTTACCAAGTTTCATTGAGATATTAATTGCATGCAGTTGTTAATTGCATGTGTCATTGCATGCAATTAATAGTCCACACGACAGCTGATTTTTTACCAAGTTACATTGAGATATTAATTGCATGCAATAATTAATAATCCACTCGTCAGTTGATTTATGATGAATACTTCTATAGTCTGATTTTTACGGTAATATTGGCGTTCGAAGGACGCCAATTCCTTTTGTATTATCCTTAATATGCAAAATTTCAAAAATCCTTATATATTTGTCAACGCGAAATTTAAAAAGGAACATACCTGTCAAATTTCATGGAAATCTATTGCCGCGTTTCGCCGTAAATTCGAAGCATAAATATGAACAGTATCGGGGCACCGAGCTTTGCTCGTTTTTTATTTATTGATAAACAGAACTCAATTCTTTGAAATGATTGGGGAAGGACCAACAGGCGCAGCCCAAAACTGTTTCTTCCCCGAATTTTGATTTATACACTATAAATATTCCAAAAAGTAGGTTATGTTCCATACACTTGAATTCAGGCGAAATTTCCAGTCCAAATATTTTAAAACATAAAACTTCTAATTTAGATTGTTTACATACCAAATTGAATAACAAAATAACACTCACTAATCACTTAGAACTGTAAAATAATGATTAACTTTGAATATTATGATATATACCATCTCATGTCAACAAATCAGATTACTGCATTATGATGAAGTCAATTAATATTTCTAGATTTCTCGTGAGATACGGTAAGCTAATTGATTACACAGCTGATCTCCCACACAGGCACACGCATCTTCTGGTATCGACAGACGACAAAATCTTCATCTGTTTTTCCAAGGATGAATTATCCTTTTCATGTCCTTCAGCGAGTTTTCCCAGGGATGCGACCTAGTGCAATCGAATTTTGATATCATAACCTACTATATCCCAAATTCCGTGAAAATTGTTAGAGCCGTTTTCGAGATCCGTTGAACATAAATAACTATATAACGAGATAACCAGATAACCAGATGTAAATATAGAAAAATATAAACAGATATACAGAAATTTCTCGCTTAATATAGTAGGATATAATCTATTACCGCGTTTCGCCGTAAATGCGCAACATATAAACATTCAAACATTTAAACATTAAGAGAAATGCAAAACCGTCGACTTGAATCTTAGACCTCAATTTGCTCGGTCAATTATACGATTCTCTCTCTTCAAACTCCAATTCTTCTTCTTCTCTCATCCTGCATTCTACTCCTGTTATTATTTTCCTCTCTTTCTCTTATTCTCCCAATGAATCACACCATAGTGTCTTTCTATTGGAACTGTCAGAACATTATTTGTATGGGCAGCATTCATGTAAATTATGAGGTATGCTGTCACTTTGAGATGAATCTTCATTCAGGTGTAGGGCGTTGCTGAATAACGATGTCCAGCTCCTAACAGGGGAGTTTTGAAAGTTGCTCGGAGCGGTGACTGCTCATCACGATACGAAACAAAGTTTGCAAATCTGTCCGGCAGGGGAATTGTATTATTGTTGAAATTAAACAAACAACTGAATTCCAAAATTGAATAATGATTATGTTCATTGCTAGAGCCTGTATCATCTTTTGAAAATGGAAATTGTAGAGCTTAATCAATCTTGATAAATATAGACGACTAGCCGTCGGGCTCGCTTTGCTCGCCATATCCGTCTAGCCAGGGGGACTCGCTTCGCTCGCCTGCATTTTTCATTTGAGCATTTTTATCATATGTTAGGACGATCCAGTCGGGGGTCCAGACTAAACGTCTGGCTAAACGGATATGGCGAGCGAAGCGAGCCTGCCGGCAAGTAATGTAATATTCCCAGGAATAGCTCTGATTGAAGTAGCTGTGCCCAATCAATTTTTCCGCGTTAAATGCATTTCAATCTTCAACTTGTTGCCAACTTAACAAAGTCAACTCAACTTAATGCCAACCTGACAAAATTATTAATTTAGTTACCAGAACAACTGTTTCGAAGAGGTACTCTCTCTAGATTATAGTTCTATATTAACATATGGTTATGTTAATTTTTTTTTTTTAACATATGGTATGGACATTTCGATTATAATTTTAAGATATTGGAATAAGAAGAATATACATGCTAAAAGACGAACTTTAAACCCATAAAAACCACCCTTAGAGTTAAAATATTGTCAAAAGATTTCTTAGTGCGCCTGTAAAGGGCCAACTGGACATACCTACCAAATTTGAACGTTTTTGGTCCGGTAGATTTTTAGTTCTGCGAGTGAGTGAGTCAGTCAGTCAGTCAGTGCCATTTCGCTTTTATATAGATTGGGATTAGTTTTCAAGTTGGCAACAAACACTTTAAAATGGAATCAGCTTTGAGTGATGTTCAAGCACTCCAGTATATCACATCATCACTATAATGAATTTATGAACCACAACAATAATTATAATAGGTGCTCCTTATACAGGAACGATAAGATTCACTTTAAACTGGCAGGATTTCTTATGAATCAAAAAAGACTTTCCCATTTGATCAATGTTGACAGTTTGATCTCAATCTCAATACAGCACTCCAACCTGACAAAACTATTAATTTAGTTACCAGAACAACTGTTTCGAAGAGGTACTCTCTCTAGATTATAGTTCTATATTCTAGATTATAGTTCTTAATAAAGCCTCAAACATCCAGCAATAACCTTTAACATCCATTGAAGCCTCAAACCTGAATATTTTCAAACCCAATATTTCTCGTGTTTCTCGTTTATATTAAATCGTGCTTAATTCCACGAGAACCAATCAGAGAAGTCGTCTTATCAGGAAGCCCTTACTCTGATTGGTAATCGTTGAATTAATCACGGTTAAAATTTAACCGACTTTAGTACAACCGGGCTACAGTCTTTGTTGCACAAAAACCCATCGTGGTTAATCGTGCTCAATTCCACGAGAACCAATCAGAGAAGTCGTCTTATCAGAAAGCCCTTGCTCTGATTGGTTCTCGTTGAATTAATCACGGTTAAAATTTAACCGGCTTTTGTACAACCGGGCTATAATCTTTGTTGCACAGAAACCCATCGTGGTTAATCGTGCTTAATTCCACGAGAACCAATCAGAGAAGCCGTCTTATCAGAAAGTCCTTGCTCTGATTGGTTCTCGTGGAATTATTCACGGTTAAAATTTAACCGGCTTTTGTACAACCGGGCTATAGTCTTTGTTGCACAGAAACCCAACCGAGATTAAATGCAACAAGAACCAATCAAAGAAACTATCTTCTCAAAAATGCTTTCTCTGATTGGTTCTCGCAGCATTTAATTGACCGAACGAAGTGAGGTCTAAGATTCAAGTCGACGGTTTGGCATTTCTCTTAATGTTTAAATATTTAAATGCTCACATGTTTATATGTTTCTATGTTGCGCATTTACGGCGAAACGCGGTAATAGATTTTCATGAAATTTGACAGGTATGTTCATTTTTTAGTTACGCGTCAACGAATATACAAGGTTTTTGGAAATTTTGCATTTCAAGGATAATATAAAAGGAAAAAGGAGGCTCCCTCATACGCCAATATTATCGTAAAAATCAGACTATAGAATTATTCATTATAAATCAGCTGACAAGTGATTACACAGATGTGTGGGGAAGCCAGTCTATTCCTGTATTTCCATAAGGTCTATAGTTTCAATCAGGTACTTGTGGATGAGAATACTGCGTGAGGTCTACTGTTCACAGAACTACTAGTCATAATAAAAATACGACAGGCTTCGGTGCAACCAGGCCTCTGAATTGTTGTGTTATTGGAATGAAAACATCAACCAGTGTACAAAAACCAGGAAAGAAAGGAAGAGAAGAAGAAGAAAATAAGATGAGCAGAAACAAAGATAGAGAAGAATCAGGAAAAGAAGAAGAAGAAGAAGAAGAAGAGAAGAAGAAGAAGAAGAAGAAGAAGAAGAAGAAAAAGAAGACAAAAATAGCCTGTGAAAGATTTGCGATTCACATCAGCGCACTCACAATCAGGTTTGTTGAATCCATCATCATCATCATCATCATCATAATCATCGTCATCGTCATGATGTGGACTGTGTCCATCTATTTGCGTTTCTCATTTTATTCCACCTTTCTTTCCCCTTTCTCACCCCCTCACGAAGGTCGGAAAAGGGGTGGGGGGCAGAGAACTTCTGATGAGAAGAGACGCGTGCATCCTTGCATAAATAAGCAGAAGGGTTTCTCTCTCTCTCCTTCTCACTGAATATATATTCCTCCAAGGTGATATAAAGCTATACTAGCTCTATGTGTAGAGTTGACTAGTCAGGACTGACTAAGTGACTGAATGACTGACTGACTGAGTCTCGTTACCCAGGTAAACAATAGTCACCCTTGAGCCCCCCTACCCCATAACCTGGCCCCCTCTTTTACATCAAGGTCCTTGTGACAAATTCAAAATGGGGTAGTCAAATACTTCTACCACTAGCCATGCCTCTATCGCCCCCCAGAATTGTCTTTATTTGTTCCTTTGGCGTGGAATAGATTTGAGAATGATGATGAAGGGTGGGTGGGGGGTAGAGGAAGCTTGACCTCTGTAGAAGGAGGAGGAGGTGGAGGAGGAGGGGTACAAGGAGGAAGTGTAGGAGAAGGAGCAGGAGTAGGGGGAAAAGGTTGTGGAGGAATAGGAGGTTGTAGAGTAGGAGGAGAAGGAGAAGAAGGAGAATGAGCAGAAGTAGGGGCGGAGGTGGTGGAGGATGTAATGATGGAGGAGGAGAAGGAGGAGCAAGAGGAGGTGGATGAGGTGAAGGAGGGGGGAGAAGGAGGTGGAGGAGAAGGAGAAGAAGGAGAAAAAGTAGGAGAAGGAGCAGGAGTGGTGGGAGGAGGTTGTGGTTGAAGAGGAGGTTGTAGAGTAGGAGGTGAAGGAGAAGAAGGAGGAAGAGTAGGACAATGAGCAGGAGTGAGGACGGAGGTAGTGGAGGATGTAATGGAGGAGGAGGAGAAAGAGGAGGTGGATGTGATGAAGGAGTGGCTGTAGATGGAGGAGGGGGAGGAGAAGGAGAAGAAGAGGAAAAGTAGGAGAAGGATCAGGAGGGGGAGGAGGGAGAGGTTCTGAAGAAGAAGGATTGGGATGAGGAGGTGGTGGAGGAGTAAGAGGAGAAGAAGAAGAAGAAGTAAGAGGAGGAGGTTGTGGAGGATGAGGCAGAGGAGGAGGAGGTTGTGGAGGAGAAGGAGAAGGAGGAGTATGAGGTGGTGGATGAGGTGAAGGAGGAGCAGAAGATGGATGAGGGGGAGGAGAAGGAGGTGGAGAAGAAGGTGAAGAAGGAGGAAGAGTAGGAGAAGGAGCAGGAGGGGGTGGTGGGGGAGGAAGTGGTGAAGAGTATATATACATATTTATTTATGTATTTTTTTTTATTAATTTATGTATGTTTATATGTATGTAGAATACTGGAAAAAAGTAAGAGAAAAAGTAGGGTAACAGTGACAAGAAGTGGAAACGTGATAGGATAGAAAGAAAAAGATTATAAGTTATTAAGCTGGAATGACTGAAACGGGTAACAATTGAATTGAGAAATATTAGTAAAGGTAAGAAAATCTATACTATGATGAAGGAGAGAACTGGCTTTCACACGTACGGTATAAGAAGATAATGTTCGACGCATCATCACGTCTGAACTACTGGACTGATAAACTTGAAATTTCGCATAAAGATTTTTTGCCTTGAAGAGCAAAAATTGTGCTGAATTTGAAGAAAGAAAATTGTTGGAATAATAAGGATGAGACAGAGAAGGTGTATAAAAATAAAATAAGAGGAAATAATACCAAAGAGAAAAATCGGGTATTGTACACTCACACAACTTTCCTTGCTCATTGAACTATAAGCCTCATTCTTAAACGAGAATAATAATTAAGGGGAATAACATAATGACGATTGGCGGCAACATATTTGAAACTACGATCAGACTACTGTATATTATTATGTGTATATTATAATTTATTGTTTTCAGAGTATACTTTCCTTTATGTAAATTGTGTAATTCGATGATTTTTTTCAAAAGTCGTCAAAACAGCTGTTCTACAGATGAAATATCTCGACTATGTTTTTTTTATAAACTGCTCACCTACCTACCTCATGCACGAGAAGGAGGTTACAAAGTCCATTTCTCAAGGATGGGGTGGACCCCCCATTAGTTTCCCAGGAAGGAGACTCATGCCAGTTGATAGAGCATATGAATAACTTATACAGGGTATGAATTTGAAAAAAAAATCGGTCAACTCATTTTTGAGAAAACCGTAAAAAACATGGTTTTTTAGTAATTAACCGCCATTTTTCTTAAGAATATTACGGAGCTCCTGCAATTTTCCCAGAAATGAGACTCATGTCAGTTGCTAGGGCTTATGAATAGCTATCCATGGCATAAATTTGAAGAAAATCGTTAGAGCCGTTTTCGAGAAAAACGTGAAAAACATGGTTTTTTAGTAATCATCCGCCATTTTTTTCGCCATCTAGAATTGAATTTTATTGAATTTCTTATTGTCAGATCCTCATTGTTTAAACTTTGACCTTAAGTTTAAAATTTCAAGTCAATCGGTCAATTAGGAATGGAGTTATCGTGTTCACAGACATACACACACCCACACACACACACACACACATACACACACACAGACCAATACCAAAAAATCATGTTTTTGGACTCAGGGGACCTTGAAACGTATAGAAAACTTGAAATAAGGGTACCTTAATTTTTTTGGGAAAGCAATACTTTCCTTACCTATGGTAATAGGGCAAGGAAAGTAAATCCTTACATACGGTAATAGGGCAAGGAAAGTAAATCCTTACATACGGTAATAGGGCAAGGAAAGTAAAAAGAGAAGAGAAAGAAAATAAGGAGAAGACGGCGAAAACAATTTGAAGTGGAAAGAAAAAGGATGGTTTGAATAAGATGGAGGTTATCGAATAAGCAGAGGCTGGTCTGGGCTGCTCTGAATTCGGCAAACAGAATTAGCAATCAGCTAGGACAACCAACAACTGCCCAGCAATTCCCACTTCCCAATTCCCACCAAATTTCTCTCTCTCTTCCCACCCTATCCCATCTTACATTTCCATGTGTTTTCACTTTCTATCAAGTCGATTCTCCAAGATGTAGGTTGTCCTATTTTTGATTGTCTGAAGATCCAAACAATTATTGTTAACAATCATAGTGTATAATAAATAGTTCGATATTCTATATGAAATTTCCTTACTATAGTTATAGAGAAACAATAGCGTAATAACTTACGCTATTGTTTCTCTATGCTATAGTTCTGCCCTCCCACACTATCCCATCTGACATTTCCATGTGATTTCACTTTCTATCAAGTCGATTCTCCAAGATGTTGGTTGTCCTACATCATAATATTATGGTGATGATGGTTGAAGCTGAAAATTAGGTGTTTTTCACAATACAAGGAGCATTATTGTCAGGTGTACCTGGAAATCTATTTGAGATAGAGCGCTCTTCCTGATCTCAGATTGTAAAGCACAAAGATACGCTCAGAGGGATTTTGAATTACACATCTAAATGTTAACAATCGGAAGATATTGTTGATCAAAAACTAAAATTCATCAAAATTGATTTTTCCTTGAAATTTCAATCATTTTTGAAAAATCACAACCCAGTACTCATTGGAGATAGAGAGTTCCGAATGATCTCATTTTATTCTCATTTTCATGATCTAAAAAAAAGACAAGAGCAAATTTTTCTGTCCGATTACGAGATTTGGCAGAAATAGCTGAAAACTTGAAAATGAGCCGAAAATACGAGGTTTTTGGGTCATCCTGTATGGAAATTTTGCATGAAGAAATTGGTTCTGAACTGCTCTTATGTATCCAAATAATATATTAAAAGATCAGAACTACAATATAAATTGCATGCATCAATTATAGTGACTGGACTAATATGGCAGTAGATGTTGGCTTCAGAGGCTAGACTTCCCAGCGTGTCTATTCTATAACTGGTGTAAGGTTTGTGTCATGTGAAGGTGCGTACATACTTATGCGTCACGAGCACGCGCATTTTGCTCTTTGTCAGCTGATGCTATTCTTTTTACATCTGTATTTGTAGAGGAACAGTAGAATACAGATAAAAAATAGTTATTGAAAAATATTATTACATGATAATTGATGGATAGACATTCAAGTTTCATCATCTACAATTTGGAAAACATAATTTGAATTGTTACTCACTGTTTTTATTGCAAACCCATGAGCCTCATGATAAACTGCTGTACTAGAGTCTGAATTCACACAAGTGTGGCAAAATGTGACCTGAAAGTCAAAACATAATCGAATTAAACCAGTGAACCCCTGGGATGGAGAGCTCGCTCATGAACTGCTGTATTGTAATCTTTGAAACCAGCAAAGAGAGAATTGGCCACGCCAATCTCCTATCTTTCTCCACTGTCATTATAGTGAAATGAACCTTACTATAGCTGTAGCTGTAGCTGATGAAAAAGATCAGCTTCTTCTTTTAAATCTGATGAAAATGATCAGTCGGTACTTTCACTAAATCATCCCTATTTTGACCACTAGATCAGATTGCAATCAGTTGAAAAAATAAGTTGATCACTTGAAATATGTATATTAACCACACAAATTATCATACTGTATACAAAGTGTTTCAGAAGTAGTGTCGAACATTTTAGGGTATTGTTCCTGGATGATAGGAGACTACAAATGTCGTATTTCAGTGTCCAAAACTCAACGGTTATCTTTATAGCTGCCATTTTGTTTTTTTTCACTTAGGAATTTTTATCCCAAGAACGAAATGATGTATCAATCTGAAATTTGACATGAATATTCATGCTATTAAGAATCTACTTTAAAAAATAAAATAAAAAACTATATGATGTAAATTTTCTAAACGGCGGCCATTTTAAATTTTTGATTGCAAATTTCACGAAAACCGTTCACTTTACAGAGAATTTACAGAAGACAAAAAGTTAGCAAATTTTATCAAGATTCTAAGGATATCTTATTTATTAAGATTGGTCAGAGAATAACAGAAAAATTTATTATTTTCGTATTGCATGCAAGACCACTTTTCACAATTTAAACATCAATATTACATTTTTAATTACAATTGTTGACCGAGCGAAATGAGGTCTAAGATTCAAGTCGACGGTTTGGAATTTCTCTTTAATGTTTATATGTTGCGCATTTACGGCGAAACGCGGTAAAAGATTTTCATGAAATTTGACAGGTATGCTCCATTTTTAATTGCGCGTCGACGTATATACAAGGTTTTTGGAAATTTTGCATTTCAAGGATAATATAAAAGGAAAAAGGAGCCTCCTTCATACGCCAATATTAGAGTACAAATCAGACTATAGAATTATTCATCATAAATCAGCTGATAAGTGATTACACAGATGTGTGGAGAAGCTAGTCTATTGCTGTATTTCCATAAGGTCTATAGTTTCAAAGCAGGTACTTGAGGATGAGAATACTGCGTGAGGTCTACTGTTCACAGAACTACTAGTTATTTTCGAATTGCATGCATGACCACTTTTCACAATTTAAACAACAATATTACATTTTCAAATCCAATTGTATTTAAGATGAAGCTTTGAAACTCGGTATGGCTCCATATGGCCATTCAGCTGATTTTACAATGTTTTTCAGATGATCTTTTTTGTTCATGATCATGCATGCTGTATCAAAAAAATCAATTTCTCTGTTATTCTCCGACCAATCTTAATAAATGAGATATCCGTGAAATCTTGATAAAATTTTACAACTTTTTTGTCTCATGTAAATTTTCTGTAAAGTTAACGGTTTCGGTGAAATTTGCTATCAAAAACTTGAAATGGCCGCCATTTTGAAAATTTACATGGAATTCTTTTTGTTTTATTTTTTAAAGTTGATTCTTCATAGCATAGAAATTCATGCCAAATTTCAGATCAATACAACATTTCGTTCTTGAGATAAAAATTACTAAGTAAAAAAAAAAATGGCAGCTATAAGGATAACCGCTGAGTTTTGGACACTTCAAAGACGACATTTGTAGTCTCCTATCATCCAGGAACAATACCCTAAGATGTTCGACACTACCTCTGAAACACCCTGTATATATTAAATGGACTTGCCATTCATAATGGACGTTGAGGACAGTAACACATGCTATAACATACCTGAGTACATTGCAAGCATCTATAGAGGTTGCCTATGACAGGGGTTGTGTCACATGAACAACAGGTGTACCCTGAATGAGTCACCACTTTCTTCTCAACATTATTCCTTCTTATTGGAGCAGTGTTGAACTTGGATGATCTCAACTCTGACATTGTCCCAAAATCTCCCCTGTTGAGCACAAAATTTGTAAAATTGAAGTTTGAAGAAACTATTCTGAAAACTATAAATTTAGAAGTTTGTTTGGGGTAATATTTTATGTATTTTACAAACATCACACAGACCAATTAGTCCAGACAATTAAAGATTATAGAAGGAGAAGCTTGGAACACAATTTTTGACCCCGCGGCTGTACAAAGGCTAAAAATAAACTTTCCATTGGTGATATTTTTCGAAGTTTTTCGATTTGTATATCATCAAGCTATCAAAATAAAAAAGTTTTCTAAGGAAAACATTTTTTCCGATCATTACTTTTTGAGATATGAGCTCCTAAAGTTTAAATTTTTGGGACAGTACATTTCGAATTGACTCTGTATATTGACGCTGTTCCTAATGTACCTGTGCATGTTTATGAATAAAGATTTCTTCAATTCAATTCGGTAAGTGATAAATCTATGAGATTTAGAGGATTGATTATTCATGGTATTGTTAATCTATTAAAACAAAATTTTCTGAAAATATACATTTCTAATAAAGTTATTCAATTTACCAAAAATGACCAAGAATAACTTTTTGTTGAGTTATTTTTGGTCAATTTTAGTAAATTCGATAACATTATCAAAAATTGATATTTTCAGAAAATTTTTGTTTCACTAGATCAGAAATAACAAGACGAATCAATCCTCTAAATCTCATAGATTTATCTCTTACCGAATTTAAAATGTTCTGTCCCGAAAATTTAAACTTTAGGCGCTCATATCTCAAAAAGTAATGATCGGAAAAAACATGTTTTCTTGAGAAAAATTTTTTATTTTGATAGCTTGATGATTTACAGATCGAAAAAATTTGAAAAATATCATCAATAGAAAGTTTATTTTTAGCCTTTGCACAGCCTTAATGGATAGTGAGCGGGTAAACATATCAAAAGTCCTCACTCCTACTGTCCACCCCCCTGGGGTGGTTTGAAAGTACCATATTTTGTTTTTTGCTTATATCTCGAACAATAAGCGTCTTTCAGGAATTTTTGTCGAGTACAAAATTGAAGCTAATAAATTAGCCTACAGGTTTCATCTGCAACATTTTTCAAATATCTCTTATAGTCTTCTAGGTATGAGCTCTTGAAGGTGTCACATTTTTTAGAATAACCCTTCCGGATCCACAGATGGAAATTACTGACATATTACAATTATTCAAATGAATTAATTATGAAAAATGGATCCGGAAGGAATTATTATTATTATACAAAAATCCAAATTAAATACTGTAATTCACCCCGAAGACTTCTGCTACTGCAAATATTGACAACAGGGTAAACAGCTAGATGGAAATTCGATGAGCGCTACTATTCAAAAATTATTCCCGGGCTGACAAATAATTTTTTTAATAGTAGCGCTCATCAAATTTTCATCTAGCTGTTTACCCTGTTGTCAATATTTGCAGTAGCAGAAGTCTTCGGAGGGAATTACAGCATTCAATTTGGATTTCAGTTTAATAATAATAATAATTCTTTCCGAATCCTTTTTTTTCAGCTTTTGCCTTATAACTTTTCAACGATTGATTGAAAAAATCCTTGTTAAAATCATGAGCTCATAGAGCATCATATACCCACTTAGCACAGGGGGTAGGAGTGAGGACTTTTGAGATGTTTACCCTCTCACTATCCTTTAAAGAGCTGCGGGGTCAACCATTTATTGTGTTCCAAAATTTTTCCTCTATACTTTTTTTGAGCATTCGTTGTCTGAACTATGAGTTTCTTGATTTAGAAATTTCTCTGATATCGCTTACAATCAACTTCATCTCCAAATGAAAAGTAGGAGCTAAATTGTCTTAATAGATTTTAATTCTGGAAAATCATTAATTCATATTATATAAATTCAGGCTTCTGTTGCTATTGGTTGTAAACGTCTCATAAAAAATATAGAATACATTGAAAATATATACAATAGACTCGGTCCAAGAAAAATTCTGATAAATGTCAATATCGTAGCCCAAAATCAGTATGTTTTCATCCACCTTCTAGCACAGAATACAAATATTTCAGAACAGAATACAAAATGCTGTATTGTGTGCTTCTAGCTATAGCAAATAGGTGCATTATCCTATAAAACGTTAACAACCAATAGCTTCAAAGTGTTCCCAGAGCTTGAAACCTTTTCATTTCTCAATAAGATATGAAAGCAAAATTCTCTCAACAAAATCAAATATGGTGAGGGGAAAATTTATATGAAAGCAATAATATGATTTATACTATAATTTTCTATTCATATAATTTGTATATTTATCATACGTAAACTACCAATTTACATAATTATGTTTATCAATGATTTTTCATTTATATCATAAACTAGCCGTCAGGCTCGCTTCGCTCACCATATCCGTCTAGCCAGGGGGCGCCGCCCCCTGGACACCCTACTAGATCGTCCAAAAATGAGATCAGCGGGCTCGCTTCGCTCGCCTGCATGTAGACCTCAGCGGAACCTCTGTACCGAATTTAAACGTACTATGTCAATTTGATCTCGAAAAACACCTGTTACTATATCGGCGTATCTTTGGCGAACAAAATTCTTCTGTGTACTGAATTTTTTTTAATATATTTCCATCAATTATTGAAAAATGTGAGGAAACGCAGAAAAGCTGAGAAAACGTTAATTTTGACTAATTGGATAAATTGGTATTTAGGAGGTCCTAGATAATAATGCATTTCAATCTTCAACTAGGTGCCAACCTAACAAAGTCAACTCAACTTAATGCCAACCTGACAAAATTTCTAATTTAGTTACCAGAACAACTGTTTCGAAGAGGTACTCTCTCTAGATTATAGTTCTATATTAACATATGCGCTGGTATGGACATTTCAATTATAATTTTAAGATATTGGAATAAGTAGAATATACATTCTAAAAGACGAAATTTAAACCCTTAAAAACCACCCTTAGAGTTGTAATATCGCCACATTTTCTGTTCATTTGTTCTCGATAAAGCTGAGAAAACGCTAAAAAAACGCTGGAAAAACGCAGATTTTGGGCGTATCTTTGAAAATTTTTCCAAGTCCGTTCTTAGTGCGCATCTAAAGGGCCAACTGAACATACCTACCAAATTTGAACGTTTTTGGTCCGGTAGATTTTTAGTTCTACGAGTGAGTGAGTGAGTCAGTCAGTCAGTGGGTGAGTGAGTGCCATTTCGCTTTTATATATAGATAGAAGATATTTTAATTCATTTAATTTCAAGTATTAAAGTTCACTCACCTACAGAGAGGACAAATTATTTGTAGACACTCATTATGACTTTCCAACTGATGTTTAGCTATTAGTTCCATACATCGGACATGAATACAGTTGCCACATCCATGTCTACAATATGTTACTGCAAAAATTGAAAACCAAAATTTTCACAACTTTTAATTAGATTATCTGATCAATAGCAAAGAACGGTTGAATTGATTCACTTCATTTCAAACAACAAATCACATTCATTATTATGATTGACGAAGGATTAATTAGATTATTGTATTTTCCTCCACCTACTGTCAAAAGTACTCACTTTACTCCCTGAAACATGATAACTAAAGTGTCACTTTTTCGCTCTCGGTACTAAAAAACTGAAAAACTCCCTAGGGAGTAAAAGTGACTCCATTTAAATAACATGGGAAGCATCTCTATTTTAAAAACGAACATTTGGAATAGGTCAGAAGGTCTAAGCTCAGATGAGGAAGCATATAGAGTAGTCATTAAACCAACTAAATTCAATACCTCAACCAGACATTTGATCGATATATAAAATTTATGTTTGTATGCTGAAATTATTATTACAAACTTCATATCACTATACTAAAAAAAAATGTATATATATTTTTATTTTATTCCATGTTATTCAAAATATCAGCCAACGAATATTACTTATTAACTAATCAAATTTGAAACGGGAACTAAATAATAGCTGTAGTTTGACTGTCATTGTTGTTACAACTTTAGCCAACAGATAGTGCTGTCGGAGGAGAACTGTGATTACAAGCCAGCTGTTTCTGTTTACTTTTTAAATTATGTTGTAACACATTGTTTGGTCACATACGTTTTTAAAAATTATTTTATTAGCAGTTTTTATAAAAATTTAGGTGGAGGAAAAATGTTGTGTATATCACGAGTGAAAAATGTTTTTTCTCCCTCAGGAAAATCGCCTCGGGCTTCAAACTTTTCCCTCAGGGAGAAAAAACAGCACTTTTCACTCTAGATATACAAATAACTATTAATGTATTGTAATGTTCCTTTTAATGTATGGTTTTTCAAATTGCACTGCTCAGTGTGCGTTATGAGGACAATAATGGGATGTTTTGGTTCCTGGTGCTCTCAAATATGTATATTTTCAAATAAATTAAATTACTTCAGTAGTATAGAACAGTTAGATTAATTCATTTTTCTTAAAAAACAAGTCACATTGATAATGAAGGACTAAGGACGTTATTAGAACCATAGAGAGATGGTAGCATAAGAAGATATCCCATGGAATTATGTAAATTAGAATGAGATTCAGCTTTACCATGGAGAAAAATAAGATAATATTCCATGTAATAAATTTTATGTTTCAAATTTTCATTGTTTGTTCATATCAAGCCGATAGAGTCCATGTAGCCAAATTTTTTGTCGTGAAGCTGGCTATGTGAAGCCATTGGCGTAGATAGCTGTTTGACATTGGGGGGGACGTACTGGGGGGTCTGGGGCTCGCCCCCCAGTCGAGGGGGGTCTGGGAGGGCGCCCCCAGTGAAGATTTTTTTTAAAATAGCTTATTAAAATGACGGTTTTTGAAGCATATTTTACTCCAAATCCGTTTTAACTCCTCTTATTTGGCAGTGGTAAATTAGTAGGTGAATGAATAAAATTCTGAGTTAATGGTTTTGAGTTTTACTAAATACAAATTATTTACAAAAAAAACAGCATAATAAAACAGGATTAGTTGTATTGTTTGTTTTGATTACCAACCAAAGCAGGATAGCTAAATAACCATGAAAAAGTTCTCCACTCACAAACCATACAAAGCTGTAATTTTTACTTGAAACTGTGTTACAAAGTTCAACATAAATTCTCATGAGTAACTTCATTTTTCAAAACAAAATCTTAAATTTTTCTGATTGTAACTCTTGTAACTGTCCTTGTTTGGAGAGAGATTCAGATACAAAATACTTAGGTCACAATCGTAACATAATAGACGAGTGTGTAAGGCTCAACTAACACTTACGCGACTCAGGTCGAGAAGAGACTCGACTCTAGTCGAGCATGTGTTTCCAAATGGTGACACTCAGACCAGTCGAGTCTAGTCTCCGCGACTGTCACCATTTGAAAACACATGCTCTCGACTAGAGTCGAGTCTCTTCTTGTCCTGAGTGAAGTGTCCCCCGTGTAACTCCCCCCACCCCAGGATCTACGCCCATGAGTAGCCTTACTGTACAATAGTCTTACGACAATCATGCAATCTCACCCGTCCAAGACAGTAATGGATAATCAACAATAGTCGACAGTATAATGACCCTTATCATTAGCTTGACCCACCCAAACCAATAATCGGCTTGAAATAACAGTAAAATTTGGACCACAAACGCCTTATACTATGGGACATCTTCTTATGCTATTTTTTCTCTATGCTAGAGATGAGTCACATTCTAATTTACATAATTCAATCTAATTAAATAGATTTCATCTCTCATAATTATTATAGTTTTATTATGAGTGATGTTGTGTTATTCCTTCATAATGAATAAACACAAAGTGAATTATGTCTACTATTGCAATATTCACTTGATTCTTATTCAAGACTAGCAGGTAACCCGTGCTTCGCAAGGGTATTTATTAAAACTTGACGTAATGAAATCTAAAAGAATTCAAAAAAGGCCTATGTACAGTGAGTCAGTCATTCTATCAGGGCTCGAATAATTTTGAAATTTCAATTAAATAAAAATGGAAGAATATAATTTATTCATGTGAATAACAACACCTTCATTGAAAGACATATTAACTGCATGCGTTTTGATATTGCCGATACAGCATGAAACTGTAGACGTTTATTTACCATTATTTGTCTCAAAAATTGTTCTAGCTGAAAAATTAATAATCCATGTCACGTGTAGGCCTAAACATTGCATCAGGAAAACGAAGTTTCAAAACTACGTTTTTCAGGTAGAAAACAATATAGAAACAGATGTTCCTTTTTTAATTTCGACCATATGATTTGGTGATTTTTTAATGAAATCGAATGTACCATTAATGAAATTCAAACATTAATTCTGAAAAATCTAGAAGGAAAATTAAAATTTGGGCTTCCAGGTGCACGAGATTGATATTTTTAGAATCTATTTGCAAAATTTGGAGATCTAAATCATTCCCGTTTTTCCGGTATGCAATCCACAAGTTGACATGTTTTGATGCGAACAAACACAACCCTACTCTCTCTTATTATATAGATTACATTATGTATAAGCATAGAATAACTAATCAGTAGTTCCATCGTAGTAAACGAACAGAAAAACAGAACTAATGTAGGAACAAGCGATCTGCTCACAAATTAATTCTCTCCAATTCTATTTGTGGATGGATATCAGTTTAAAATGTCAGCCGAGGATCTACAGCGTCACAAATCGTCGACCAATCACGTGCGAGTACACTTCAGTGCCTGGTACCAGTCCACGCCCACAACGTACTCTCATTGGCTGATGCTTCTACGTCATTGTATAGACTCCATTTTGTTGAACGACATATTCCCACAACTTCTAAAAGTATGCCTAGTGCTCTTCAAGATAATATTTGTACTTATTCACATGATAATCAAGAGTTGAAAATTACTGAATTTATCTTTGACAAGTTATCTTGTGTTATAAAGTTGGTATTTTTTTTTTTTAATTTCTCTTGGAACTCTGTATCGAAATTATGTATCACATGACCACCCTCTCTTTTCAGAAAATGAATTTGGATTCATATGAGGGACAAAGATGTTGAAGCGACAGAGTAATTTTTGAAGAGTACTTTTCATCTCAAATAGGATATGCAATGAGACTGTGCTGTCAAATTATTCTTGTAAGAGAAATATTCAGCTGATTCCATGATTTTTATCAACTCTGTATAATTAAAAGTTGCGGATTTCAAAGATTAAGATACAATAGTTCTTGAGTGAGTTCTCCAACCCAGGGGGTCCACTAATATAAATAGCTTTCATTGTACATTCGAATTAACTATTATGGATATTTCTCGTATTTTGTTCTTGCACTCAAAATGAAAGTATTGTGGTTGTTGAGAGTCTTGAGCATGCAAGAGTCAAGATATCCATACGTGTGTTACCGTTTTCTACTCAAGTGGGGCTTTGAGGAATTCAACTGCGGGTAACATGTTTAAGGAATGGGTTCGATGCCATAGGATTTGGTCACTATTTAGAGGATAAAGGGTTTTCTAATGTATCTATCTCAAATAATTACAGCGAAATAATAGCAAGGTACTTGGACTTCACAAGGACATTGGATGTCCTGTATGCTTACAGTTCTCAGCCATGCAGTAGACACTGGAGAATAAACCCAAACTCAGACTTGTCAAATTTTTTCAAATTCAAATTTATTCACACTCATAAATACATATACAGAAACCAAATAGAGTCTAGCTTGACAAATACAACAATAATCCATCTAAAATTTAATAATAGATTGTAAGTAATAGTATATAATATAATAATATATAATATAATATTAATGTGAACAATAACTGCTCACAAAGTGCTTCAAGAAGCACTTGTCCGTGAGCAGGAGTTGAGGTTAAATCTGATATAGGAGGAGAAAAAAGCCTACACACACACACACACACACATTCAATCACCATCAACAAGTAATTTTATTGATTGATTGTAGCATTTCCTCTCTTTATATATACTTATATTATGAAATGTAGTTCAAACTGCGAAAAAAATGGGAGGAAGAATCACCAGTATAATTTTTTTTCAACATAATTCATGACAAGAGAGGGAAGAAAATGAAAAATAAAAGATGAGACATAACAGTGACAAATAAAACAATGTTTGCAGATCAAAGCTCAAAGCAAAGGTTAAACTTTAAAGGATACAGAAGTAACTACAGTAAAAAGACCATACTACACTGAAATTCATATTCAATAATGGATTAGATATTAGCACCATGTGTTTCTCAGCTTACTACTTTGAATAATTCTTCTACTTCTAATGGTGAATGAAGCCATAGGCAACTCTTCGTTTGTTTTAGGAATTTCTTGAGATTCTGTAGCTTTCTAATCTCATCTGGGAGAATATTAAAGAATTCAGGTCCAAGGAATAAAAAGCATCTCTGGAAGGTAGTGCTGTTTGGTTTGTGGAGTCTGATTAGCATCCTTGTAGTTTGCCTAGTTATCTGCTGATTTTGTTCAAGATTCCCCATTTGATTCCTATCCCCACTCATTTTATAAAACAAAGATAAAACTTTCAGTACATACATGTATCTGAAAGGTAGAATTCCAAAAAACCTGAATATTGGAAAAGTATGCGTTCGTCTATTAGCTCCAAACATTATTCTAATAATTGATTTTTGTAGGACTATAAGATTTTTAAAATGAGTCAGAGTTATTAACAGTCAAAATGCCAATAAAAATTGCGAGATGCTCAACTCAGCATAGAATTCCCTCAGTACTTGGTATTTTGATTAACCTTGAATGAAAGAAATATATATTATTGATCACAAAATCTGCCCTTCTTGCAGCTCAGGGAATGAGATTCTAGAACATTTTCTAATCCATCGCCCAGTGTATGAGGAAATAAGAAAGAAGTATATATTCAATTTTTTGTTCAATATAGTTAATGATAGGGATAAAATTTTAGTTCTACTGTCGAACTTTACAATGATTAAAATATTTAGTTTGTACTCCTACATTACTGAGTCACTGGAGAAAAGAGGGTACCCCTTAGTGTGCTATGATTGATGTTATGTGATAAACCACTAATTGTTGGGGTTTATGTCAAAAATTTAAAATTTGTGCTTGCTCGGTTAAAATTTGAGATAGAATATTGTATAAGGTTTATTATTAATTTTTATAGAATAATTTTTGAAGTTTATTAGTAATTTTCATTGTTTTCTATGTTGTTATTGTAGCTCTGTTATAGAATGATTTATTATGTTGGTCAGTAATCTTTACCATTATTCTGTTATATTGTTTTTGTTTTGCTTGTTAAAAATAGTGCAAGTCTGTTTGTATAAGGCATGACCCTGATAACAAATAAAACTCATTTGAATTTGAATTTTGTTCTTGCACATACGATTGAACAATTTGAATTCGAATCTTAAATGAGATGTTATACATACTATTGTGCTGTTTGTCGTCCTCCTCAAATGCCTCCAGGCAAACAGGACAGGTATCGCCGGACCGGAGGGCCCTCCGTTTCACAAAAGGCAATTTTCTTTCGTCCTTGTTCAAAAATTTACGGAAGTCAATTCTTTTCGGCTTTGGCCGAGCGATAAACTGAGGCTGCAGACAGTCGGTTATCTCGCGTGGTAGCATGCCTAACTGTAATCAACACGAAACATTGTTGATTTTAGAAAATTAATGAATATTACTGTTTGTAAACAATAGAAGATGAAAGACATTACAGAAGATATGGAGTAGAAGAAGCGTAACTATGCATGCAATAGGCTACTTATGATTACAAATAAAATCCTAGAGTAGAATGAAGGTGACCAATAGAAGTTGAAGGACAATAGAGGAAATATGGAAGTAAAAAAAGCAAAATTCTGTATATAATAGGCTACTCTCGTTAAAATATTATATTGGAACGTAACTTGCAGCCCCAGTTGCACAAAAGTATGTTAAATTTTTACAGTGATTGGATGACGGTTGAATGCCACGTGAACCAATCAGAGAAGCGAAAGACGTCTCTAATTATTATCACTTGGACCCGGTTGCACAAAAGCTAGTAAAATTATAACCGTGATTAATTTCAAGAGAACCAATCAGTGGAGTCTTTTTGAAAAAACGGCTTCTCTGATTGGTTCTCGTGGAATCAATCACGATTAAAATTTAACCGGGCTTTCGTGCAACCGGCACTAGCCTGAAAGTTGATCACGGTTTAACAGACTTTTGTGCAACCGGGCATATATGTAGTTCGTGTTGCTGTTCAAAATTGAATTGATTGGTTGAGTGCTTTATGCAGATTAGAATAAATTCAAATACATTTACGATGGGATGTTATTAGAAGTCAGTAATCACACTTTTGCACCGCGTCGATTCAAAATAAATCTGGTGTGGGACACTCACACAACTTACCTTGCCGTTATGAAAATTTATCACCTGACGCTAGTGTTCCCGCGCATCTCAAGTCTACTATTCAAAGATCTAAGCCAGCTGGTGACAGGACTATAACGCTGGAGACACACGAGGTCTGCGATCTCTTCATAGTGAATGATTTAATAGAATCAACAGTTGCCAACAGTTTGCAATTGAAATAATAACATTTTCTCGAATTTCGAGCTTATTTTTAATTTTATATGAAAATGTTACTGAACATTAATTGTAGAGATTCTCATGCTCGATCTTTTCCACTCGAATTTTTTTGTTTAAATTGTATCTGAAACCTGATAATTGAGAATCTAAAATCCATCTTTGGATAGATTGGGCGGAGCTCCTGAAATTTTTACAGATATGGGACTTGTGGCAGTTGATAGAGCTTCTCAAGGACAATTTTAGGTATAAATTTGATCGGAATCGTTGGAGCCGTTTTCGATTAAATCGCTAAAAACCCTGTTTTTGACAAAATTTTTGCAATTTTAGCCGCCATCTTGAATTGCATTTGATCGAAATTGTTCGTGTCGGATCTTAGGGTTATAGTTGGTATAAGATGTTTGATAATAGCCATAGAAGATGAAAAACAATATTGAGAAAATATATGGGAGTAGAAGAAGCAAAGAGCGTGGACTACGAAGAAGGAGTCAAAGATGAAGAAACTAACTGATAAGAGGAGAAGTCGCCAAAATGTTCAAAAAATAAATAAATATACTAGAGAAAACATGAAAAGAAAGAAGGAGAAATAAACAAGAGAAGAAGAAGAAAGAGCAGGCAGGCAGGTGGATGAAGTCGGTGGAGGGACTAGAGAATGAGACCACAGAGAAAAGATAGAATAAGAAGATATCCTATGGTATAGATCGTTTATATTCCAAATATCAAGCCAATTTTTGGTTAACTCAAGCCGATTACTGTCGACTACTGTTTATTATTGTGAGAGTGTGAGAATGGCACAGTATGAGAGTCTACCAGCGTCACATAGATTCACAGAAAAGATCTACTAGGACTATCGGCAACATTGAAAATTGAAACATAAACGCCCTATACCATGGGATGGATATCTATGATGAACCTCAGTACTTCAAAAAGTCATGTCAAGTTGGGGAAAGTAACTAAAAGAAGAAGAAGCAGTATAGAGAAAAGTTGAAAGTAAAATACACGAAAGTAGACTACGAAAAAGGTGTTGAAGATAAAGAAGCTAGCTGATGAGAGATGAAACCAAATCCACCGAAAAGTACGGGAAAGAAGACAGAAAGTCATGTCTAGTTGGAGAAAGTAACTAAAAGAAGAAGAAGGAGTATAGAAAATAGTTCAAACGGGTCGATGTCAAACGAGGCTAGACAGAAGAGTCCTGCGACAGTCGAGACCAGCGACGGTAGAGACCGGCGACATTCGAGGCCAGAGACGTTAGAGGACTCCTGAAAAAGAGGCCTCAAATGTCGCCTGCGTTAGGCGACAGTTGAGGCCTCTCTAATTTCTGTACACTCCCGACAGTCGAGACCTGCGACCGTAGAGGACTCCTGAAAAAGAAGCCTCAAATCTCGCCTGCGTTAGGCGACAGTTGAGGCCTCTCTAATCACTGTACACTCCCGACAGTCGAGACCTGCGACCGTAGAGGATTCCTGAAAAAGAGGCCTCAACTGTCGCCTGCGCTAGGCTCTCCAGAATGGTAGACAGCACCAAAAGAATATTATCATTTAATTTGTATGGATTTACCAGCAATTGAATAATATCCCATTATTCCTTCCATATTATGAATAAGTATTGCAACTTTACAACTGTAAATAAACCTTAGTTGCTTCATCATGAAAAACGAAATTTTCAAACTCGTAAATACCTTTTTGATACTTTGATGTCAAATTCTCAGTTCATGATAGATGTAGGAAATTATTCTACAAATCAATAACTTTTATCAATTTCACACATTCACATTTTACATTTTCTTGCTGCAAGCGAGTCTCTAATTTTTGTACAGGCCCGACAGTCGAGACCAGCGACATTCGAGGCCAGCGACGGTAGAGGACTCCTGAAAAAGAGGCCTCAAATGTTGCCTGCGTTAGGCGACAGTTGAGGCCACTCTAATTTTTGTACAGCCCCGACAGTCGAGACCTACGACGGGAGAGGACTCCTAAAAAAGTGGCCTCAAATGTTGCCTGCGTTAGGCGACAGTTGAGGCCACTCTAATTTTCGTACACTACCGACAGTCGAGGCCTACGACCGTAGAGGACTGTAAAACAGTCCTCTACGGTCGTAGGCCTCGAATGTCGTCGATCTCGACTGTCGCGTCCCCGTTCAAACACACAAATAATATAGACTACAAATAAGGTGTTGAAGATAAAGAAGCTAGCTGATGAGAGATGAAGTCAAATCCACCGAAAGTCTGGGAAAGAAGAAAACTGGGAATGAACGAGAAGATGAAGAAGAACGTGAGTAAGAAATCCGAACAACACAGTAACACAGAAATTCTTGAGTAAAAGTTAAGGCTTACCACTTTAACCACCACGCTTTGATAGAGATCCCCTGATTAAGAATCAGCAACAGGTGGTGGTGACTTACTCTCTCACTCTTTCTTTCACCCCATCACTCTCTCACTCACTTACTTGCACTCTTCCAAGAAAACAAAAAGGTGGAGAAGGAGGAGGAGGAGACAGAGACAAAGCGACTATTGGTGAGAAATGACTGTGTCACTAGACAGGCGTGTTGTTCTACTTATATCTGGGTTGCTGCCTTGTCCCTAAAGACGTCCGGAGAGATCCCTTAACTTCGGGTGAGGGTGGTAGGGAGAGGTTGAAGGGATCTTAAGGTTAGGGGTTGTTCTTTGGTAGAGGGGGATTAAGGGATGAGACACACGAGGCGGAGAGGTGGGAAACTGTCTGTTGCCACTTATTAAAAGTTTGCTACTCTTTGCTTAGATCAGCAGTGCACTGCGCCTCCTTTTCTGGGGTGAAGAGAAAGGGAAAAGGTAGGAGGAGGGGAGAGGGTGAGAGAAGTACTTACCTTTCCCGCCCTTTCAACGCTCTTTTAAACCCTTGACGACAACTTAAGTAGGAGTTGTGTGTTGTTGGAAAGTTGGTGACCTTCGTTGCGCTACTACAACTTTTCTCGTTGATTCATTTACTCATTCATTCACCTATAAAATTTTACTACTTGTGTCACTCATTCATTTGCACACTCATCGGCTTATCGTTTTCTGATTTAAATCATCATCTTGTAATTCCTCATTCAATGCATTTTTTTACTGTTGTACGAATCATTCTATAAGTTTTTTGAGATTCTTTTCGAATCAAATTCAACTCGCCGACACATGTAACAAGCTCGCTCTCTGATCTCGATCACCGGAGGTACTATAGTGGGGTCCACGTTATAATGGCAGTGGAGAAAGATAGGAGAACAACGTTGCCGATCCTCTGCCTCTTAGGTTAGGTCTTCTATAGACGGTAGCTGATACAGGTTTGTTGATGTAATATTGACTGTGACTATTTCTCGTTTAAAATAATCAATTATTTCTTATTAAGCAAGAAATTATATTTTTCAATAATTTCATAATGAGTTTTCATAGTTAAGATGAAATATTTTGTTAATTAATTAATAATTCCACATTGTTAAAAGACGATCTGGCAACATAGAAAAGTGAGAAAGAGTTTGTTGAATGATAGATAAGGATAGTAATACCATTGCTAATCAAACACTGTCATTATAACGTGTACCTTACTATTGGCGAATCCTTGTTCGAAAAACGCGCCTTTGTTGCTCAACGCGTAAGTCTGTGCTTAAGGCTGTGCAAAGGCTAAAAATGAACTTTCTACTGGTGATATTTTTCAAAGTTTTTCGATTTGTATATCATCAAGCTATCAAAATGAAAAAGTTTTCTCAGAATAACATTTTATTTTCAACCATTAATTTTTGTGATATGAGCGCAAAAAGTTTGAATTTTTGGGACAGAACATTTCAAATTCGGTAAGAGATGAATCCATGAGACCATAGAGAAACAATAGCGTGAGTAGATATCCCATGGTATAGGGAATTTATGTCGCAACTTTTACTGTTATCTCAAGCCGATTACTGTCGATTATTGTCAATTTTTTACTGTTTTGTTGGGGTGATAGTGTATGAACGGCACAATTTGAGAGACTACCAGCGTCACACAGCTGCATAGGAAAGAACTATGTGAACTATCGGCTTGGGATAACAGTAAATGTTTCGACATAAACGCCCTATACAATGGGATATCTACTTATGCTATTGTTTCTCTATGATGAGAGTCAAGGGATAGATTCTTCATTGCATTGTCAATCTAGTCAAATCAAAATTTTTCTGATCAATTTTTAAGAAAGTTATTCAATTTACCAAAAATAACTCAACTAGAAGCTATTTTTAGTAAATTGAAAAATTGATATTCTCAGAAAATTTTTGTTTTAATAGATCAACAATACCACGAAGATTCTATCCTATAGATCTCATGGATTTATCTCTTACCGAATTTTGAATGTTCTGTCCCAAAAATTAAAACTTTAGGCGCTCATATCTTAAAAAATAATGATTGGAAGAAATGTTTCCATGAGAAAACTTTTTCATTTTGATAGCTTGATAGTATAAAAATCTAAAAACTTTGAAAAATATCACCAGTAGAAAGTTTATTTTTAGCCTTTGCACAGCCTTAACTATGGAAATCATAGTCTACGTTTCAGTGCACTCGTTGGGAATTGTAGGCGATTTTACCGAGCTTGGTGAAACCGGACATTAGGGTGGAAACAGAACGGTCAGGTCGATATTCAGATTTAATCTTGCTATCGATCTTGAAATCTAGATCTGTCACATCTATATCAACTTCTCCAAATTTGTCTATCATTGTACAGCTGTTTAGTGGCATCGATCTTCACCGCGTTCGTTCTGTTCGCACTTTAAGGGGTCGTTTAGGAAGTGCCAGTTTCAAAACCAAATCTCAGCTCAAACTTAATTGAATCAATTAATTGGATCAATAAGTCTCGTTTGCTTTCTCAATAGACTATTAAGATTCAAAATAGCACATTTTCTCACCTGAAACGATAAAGGGTCCTTGGGGTCTAACTGCATTTTTTTCAACAGCACCCAGCAAATGTGACTACACAATTCGTTTATTCTTTGGAAGTATTTGCACGAACATTTGTGTGGATCTCCGAGGTACACCTGAACAGGTCAAAATGATTAATTTGGATCACCGAGGTACATCTGTGCAGTTGAAGATTATCAATCTCTATCCTATAAATTGCATGAGTTTATAGCCGGTATAAAACAGTATTTTAATGGGATTTTCGTTTAATAATTATTATTTATTAATTAGCATTTAAACAAATTCAACTTTATTTCCATCTGTAGGCTGGCTGGCCGCTATGGCTTCGTATAAAATGAGCGCTGCAATCCAGAGATTGTCAGTTTGGTGTAAGGGTAAGCATTCCTGACAGGCAATTAGGAAGTACTGGGTTCGATTCCCGGGCTGACAAATAATTTTTGTATAGTAGCGCTCATCGAATTTCCATCTTGCTGTTTACCCTGTTGTCAATATTTGCAGTAGCAGAAGTCTTCGGGGTGATTTACAGTATTTAATTGGGATTTTCGTTTGATAATAATATTAAGTTGAGACTTATTTTTAATAGAAAGTAACCGTCGAACATACAAACGGACGACTCAAGCATCCATAGTTTGTATGAAATAAGTTGAGACTTGAAGAAATTTTTTCGTGTTACCAAATTGTGCGGAATCTCAATCATTCCATTCAAGCTCATATGACAGGATGTACGAGTATTAATTCTACAACAAGTCGATGCAAAGTTGTCAATTTGAATACATTCTGGATTATGAACTTGAAAAGATTGAAATTTGGGAACAAAAATATTTTCTCCCAAGTCTCAACTTATGTTATACATACACATTTTTGACCGAATGTAGTGAGGTCTATGTTTTAACTCGGATTTTCTTTTGTCTGTCTGTATGTAGCGAGATTACGGCCAAACGCGTTGATAGAATTCGATGAGATTTGGCAGGAATATTCCTTTTTCCACTGTGCTTTGATGTATACACAAGGTTTTTTGAAATTTTGCATTTTAAAAGGCTGTGCAAAGGCAAAAAATAAACTTTCTACTCATGATATTTTTCAAAGTTTTTTGATTTGTATATCATCAAGCTATTAAAATGAAAAAGTTTTCTCAGGAAAACATTTTTTTTTCTGATCATTACTTTTTGAGATATGAGCGCCTAGATTTTTAATTTTTGGGACAGAACATTTCAAATTCAGTAAGAGATAAATCCATGAGATTTGGAGGATAGATTCTTCATGGTATTGTTGATCTCTTAAAACAAAAATTTTCTGATAATATGAATTTTTAAGATAGTTATCCAATTTACTAAAAATAACCAAAAATAACTTTTAGTTGAGTTATTTTTGGCTATTTTTGGTAAATCGAATAACTTTTTCAAAAATCGATATTTTCAACAAATTTTTGTTTTACTAGATCAACAATACAATGAAGAATCCATCCTCTAAATCTCATGGATTTATATCTTACCGAATTCGAAATGTTCTGTCCCAAAAGTTCAAACTTCAGGCGATCATATCACAAAAAGTAGTGATCGGAAAAAAATGTTTTCCTGAAAAATTTTTCATTTTGATAGCTTGAAGATATAAAAATTGAAAAACTTTGAAAAATATCACGAGTAGAAAGTATATTTTTAGCCTTTGTACAGCCTTTAGGATAATATGAAAAGGAAAGGAATTCCTCCATACTCCAATATTACTATATATATATCATCTACTTTGAAGACAGGATCAATCAGACTATACAATTATTCATAATCAATCAGCTGACAAGGGGATAATTCATTGCATGCATTACACAGATCTCTGGCCGTGTCTATTTCTATAAGGTAGGGTTTCAATATTTTTTATTATGCGTGCCCATTAGTATCAATATTTTCACATTTGAAAAACAAATTTAATAGTTGATTTAAAAAAATAAAAAATGATTGAATAAAACTAAATAATGCTGAAGAAATTATAATATTCTTGATTGAAAAAAATTAATTTTAAAATAGTTGAGAAATATTTTTATCAGATGGAAAGATTATTACGGAACTGGATAAGTTCTCGTATGGGATACAAATTCAAACGTGAACTGAGTTTATTAACATAAGTGAGTTTTTGATCTTGGATAAAACAAATAAAAGTTTCTAAGAGTAAATTATGATTCAACTGAATCAACTAAAACAGGTGACATCAGGTACTTGTGGATAAGAAAACTGCGTGAGGTCTACTGTTCACAGAACTACTAGTAGTAGTAGAGTGAGATTTACTTCAAACTGTCCAATGTCTCATAAATAAGATCAACTTTTTCAATTCAAACAATGTTAACAGGTAAAATGAATCTCACCATAGAATAATTTGTCACTTTGGCCAGCCAAAGTTTCACCAGACATTAAATTTTCAACCATAGTCGATAATCTGAACGTTAGTGGCAGTTAGGTATTTCCGATTCAATTGTGTATATTTGATCTCAAAAATGATAAAAATTCATTATTTGATCATTGGAAAATATATTATCTTGACGAATAAAACATAATTTAACATTTTAAACAATAATGAACAGTTAATATTACATCAGATTTACTGATATCAGCAATCCTCTAAGAAAAGGCAGTGGCAAGGCAGAGCATAGGCACCGCTGTTCTCCTATCTCTTTCCACTGCCATTATAACGTGAACCTCTCCATAAGTGATCGTAAATTTGAATGCATTGGACTGAACGACTGAAATTTTCTGTGTGGTTGTATAAAGTTGAAATAAAGCTGCGTTTACACCAAAGTTATCAACAAAATATTAATAACTCAATCCTTATAGATATAGATTCTATAATATCTAACATGACTGATCATACACATGATGAACATATGTGTTTGTCAAGTTCCGTTCAATCTAATATAATCTATAAGGATTCATATATTAACATTTTGTTAACTAGTAGTTCTGTAAACAGTAGACCTCGCCCAGTTATAAACCACAGCCTACCCTTATTCTGTCCATCAGAGTGAATCCTGTCTGTATGTCGTGTCGGCGAGATATCGGTATGAAAACGGCTAATGGCTGTTGGGGTTGGTGTATCAGAAATGCTAACATCAAAAGCCAATCTTCTACAAGACATACGGGCAAGAGGTCTGCCCGAGTTGAAAGCAGAGAAAGGTCGAGAGACAATACTATGTTATTCTAGTATTAATTGCATGCGTTATTGCATGTAATCAATAGTGCATTTAATTGTGCATAAAAATTGCATGCGATGAGGCATGCAATTAATAGTCAACACAACACCTGGTTTTTACCAAGTTACATTGAGAAATTAATTGCATGCAATGACGCATGCGATTAATAATACACTCGACAGCTGATTGATGATAAATAATTCTACAGTCTGATTTTTATGGTAATATTGGCTTTAGAAGGAGACTCATTTTCCTTTTTCATTATCCTTAAAATGCAAAATTTCAAAAAACTTATACATACGTCGACGCGAAATTCAAAAAGGAACATACCTATGTAAAATTTCATGAAAATCTATTGTCGCGTTTTGCTGCAAATCCGAAACATATAGACATATAAACATAAAGAGAAATGCAAAACCGTCGACTTGAATCTTAGACGTCACTTCGCTCGGTCAATAACTTTGGTGTAAACACAGCCTAAGAAGTTGGTAATTTTCAATGACAATCTATGTCTTTTGACATAATTATGTCGTCATTAACAATTTATATAATTAGATTTTATTATTGATTTAGCTGATTAAATTTAATCGAACTGATTTGATTTGAAGTCGGACCTGATAACTGAGTTTGTCGTTGTCGTCAAGAATGGTGAATGCCGTTGGTCCATTCTGTCGAATCATCAGCAGGTGTACAGTCATATCCAAAACTTTGTGCTGCATTTCCCGCACTTCAATCGGACAGTGCGAACGCCAGATTCTCTGAGGCATCTGCGAAAATTAGAGTCATTCAAATCGATACGGTATCAATTTAGACATTGTAATTGAACATTATGAAGACTTGATACAATAATTTGAATGAAATGTCCATATATAATTGCATTCAAATTGAAGTGTATTGTATAGATGTGGTGTATTAATTGACCGAGCGAAGTGAGGTCTAAAGGTGCGTACAGATATATTCTATTTTTCAACATTTTCATTCATATTATGATTGAAAAATGATTGTATGATGAATGATTAACTGAACACCTGAGCTTGTTATGGATGGAAAGTCATATCTGTCTTAAGGTGCGTACAGATTTACGCGCCGCGAACATGAGCAATTCACTTTTAATCAGCTGACTATATCTGTATTTTTACAGAAACGGTAAGATACAGATATAAAAAGCTTGGCATCAGCTGATTAAAAGTGATTAAAAGTAAAAATACAGATATAGTCAGCTGATTAAAAGTGAATTGCTCATGTTCGCGGCGCGTATATCTGTACGCACCTTAAGATTCAAGTCGAAGGTTTTGCATTTCTCTTCATGTTTATTTGTTTATATTCATGTTCATATTTATGTTCCGCATTTATAGCGAAACGCAACAATAGATTTTAATGAAATTTAACAGGTAGGCTATGTTCCTTTTTGAATTTCGCGTCGACGTATACATACGGTATTTTGAAATTTTGCATTTTAAGGATAATACAAAAGGAAAAGGAGTCTCCTTTGAACGCTAATATTACCGTAAAAATCCAGACTTTAGAATTATTCATCATAAATCAGCTGTTTAGTGGACTATAATACTACCCGTTTAAAAACATCGAGCATCTTGAAAATGTATCTTTCCATCAACGTTAGTAGACAGTTGTCTACTAACTTCTACTAACTTTGTCTTTCCATAAGCAGCTGAGGCCAGTTTGGAGTTTGCAGTTATTGATAGAAAAAATTTTTTTTACATTTTTCTTTTTTAATCTGATGATTAAAATTGCATTTAAAAGAAATTGATTTCTAAAATCATGAAAAGTGAAAAATGAAGTTTGTAGGAAATCAGCATTATGGTAGTTTATTTTGTTAATTTCAACACACTTATTTTCGCCAACACGACAAAAATTCATTATTGATCATTGGAAAATATATTATCTTGACGAATAAAACATAATTTAACATTTTAAACAATAATGAACAGTTAATATTACATCAGATTTACTGATATCAGCAATCCTCTAAGAAAAGGCAGTGGCAAGGCAGAGCATAGGCACCGCTGTCTCCTATCTCTTTCCACTGCCATTATAACGTGAACCTCTCCATAAGTGATCGTAAATTGAATGCATTGGACTGAACGACTGAAATTTTCTGTGTGGTTGTATAAAGTTGAAATAAAGCTGCGTTTACACCAAAGTTATCAACAAAATATTAATAACTCAATCCTTATAGATATAGATTCTATAATATCTAACATGACTGATCATACACATGATGAACATATGTGTTGTCAAGTTCCGTTCAATCTAATATAATCTATAAGGATTCATATATTAACATTTTGTTAACTAGTAGTTCTGTAAACAGTAGACCTCGCCCAGTTATAAACCACAGCCTACCCTTATTCTGTCCATCAGAGTGAATCCTGTCTGTATGTCGTGTCGGCGAGATATCGGTATGAAAACGGCTAATGGCTGTTGGGGTTGGTGTATCAGAAATGCTAACATCAAAAGCCAATCTTCTACAAGACATACGGGCAAGAGGTCTGCCCGAGTTGAAAGCAGAGAAAGGTCGAGAGACAATACTATGTTATTCTAGTATTAATTGCATGCGTTATTGCATGTAATCAATAGTGCAAAAAATTGCATGCGATGAGGCATGCAATTAATAGTCAACACAACACCTGGTTTTTACCAAGTTACATTGAGAAATTAATTGCATGCAATGACGCATGCGATTAATAATACACTCGACAGCTGATTGATGATAAATAATTCTACAGTCTGATTTTTATGGTAATATTGGCTTTAGAAGGAGACTCCTTTTCCTTTTCATTATCCTTAAAATGCAAAATTTCAAAAAACCTTATACATACGTCGACGCGAAATTCAAAAAGGAACATACCTATGTAAAATTTCATGAAAATCTATTGTCGCGTTTTGCTGCAAATCCGAAACATATAGACATATAAACATAAAGAGAAATGCAAAACCGTCGACTTGAATCTTAGACGTCACTTCGCTCGGTCAATAACTTTGGTGTAAACACAGCCTAAGAAGTAGGTAATTTTCAATGACAATTTATGTCTTTTGACATAATTTTGTCGTCATTAACAATTTATATAATTAGATTTTATTATTGATTTAGCTGATTAAATTTAATCGAACTGATTTGATTTGACGACGGACCTGATAACTGAGTTTGTCGTTGTCGTCAAGAATGGTGAATGCCGTTGGTCCATTCTGTCGAATCATCAGCAGGTGTACAGTCATATCCAAAACTTTGTGCTGCATTTCCCGCACTTCAATCGGACAGTGCGAACGCCAGATTCTCTGAGGCATCTGCGAAAATTAGAGTCATTCAAATCGATACGGTATCAATTTAGACATTGTAATTGAACATTATGAAGACTTGATACAATCATTTGAATGAAATGTCCATATAATTGCATTCAAATTGAAGTGTATTGTATAGATGTGGTGTATTAATTGACCGAGCGAAGTGAGGTCTAAAGGTGCGTACAGATATATTCTATTTTTCAACATTTTCATTCATATTATGATTGTATGATGAATGATTAACTGAACACCTGAGCTTGTTATGGATGGAAAGTCATATCTGTCTTAAGGTGCGTACAGATTTACGCGCCGCGAACATGAGCAATTCACTTTTAATCAGCTGACTATATCTGTATTTTTACAGAAACGGTAAGAGAAGATATAAAAAGCTTGGCATCAGCTGATTAAAAGTGATTAAAAGTAAAAATACAGATATAGTCAGCTGATTAAAAGTGAATTGCTCATGTTCGCGGCGCGTATATCTGTACGCACCTTAAGATTCAAGTCGACGGTTTTGCATTTCTCTTCATGTTTATTTGTTTATATTTATGTTCCGCATTTATAGCGAAACGCAACAATAGATTTTCATGAAATTTAACAGGTAGGCTATGTTCCTTTTTGAATTTCGCGTCGACGTATACATACGGTATTTTGAAATTTTGCATTTTAAGGATAATACAAAAGGAAAAGGAGTCTCCTATGAACGCTAATATTACCGTAAAAATCAGGCTATAGAATATTATTCATCATAAATCAGCTGTTTAGTGGACTATAATACTACCCGTTTAAAAACATCGAGCATCTTGAAAATGTATCTTTCCATCAACGTTAGTAGACAGTTGTCTACTAACTTCTACTAACTTTGTCTTTCCATAAGCAGCTGAGGCCAGTTTGGAGTTTGCAGTTATTGATAGAAAAAATTTTTTTTACATTTTTCTTTTTTAATCTGATGATTAAAACATAATTTAACATTTTAAACAATAATGAACAGTTAATATTACATCAGATTTACTGATATCAGCAATCCTCTAAAAAAGGCAGTGGCAAGGCAGAGCATAGGCACCGCTGTTCTCCTATCTCTTTCCACTGCCATTATAACGTGAACCTCTCCATAAGTGATCGTAAATTGAATGCATTGGACTGAACGACTGAAATTTTCTGTGTGGTTGTATAAAGTTGAAATAAAGCTGCGTTTACACCAAAGTTATCAACAAAATATTAATAACTCAATCCTTATAGATATAGATCTATAATATCTACATGACTGATCATACACATGATGAACATATGTTTGTCAAGTTCCGTTCAATCTAATATAATCTATAAGGATTCATATATTAACATTTTTGTTAACTAGTAGTTCTGTAAACAGTAGACCTCGCCAGTTATAAACCACAGCCTACCCTTATTCTGTCCATCAGAGTGAATCCTGTCGTATGTCGTGTCGGCGAGATATCGGTATGAAAAACGGCTAATGGCTGTTGGGGTTGGTGTATCAGAAATGCTAACATCAAAAGCCAATCTCTACAAGACATACGGGCAAGAGGTCTGCCCGAGTTGAAAGCAGAGAAAGGTCGAGAGACAATACTATGTTATTCTAGATTAATTGCATGCGTTATTGCATGTAATCAATAGTGCAAAAAATTGCATGCGATGAGGCATGCAATAATAGTCAACACAACACTGGTTTTTACCAAGTTACATTGAGAAATTAATTGCATGCAATGACGCATGCGATTAATAATACACTCGACAGCTGATTTATGATAAATAATTCTACAGTTGATTTTATGGTAATATTGGCTTTAGAAGGAGACTCATTTTCTTTTTCATTATCCTTAAAATGCAAAATTTCAAAAAACCTATACATACGTCGACGCGAAATTCAAAAAGGAACATACTATGTAAAATTTCATGAAAATCTATGTCGCGTTTTGCTGCAAATCCGAAACATATAGACATATAAACATAAAGAGAAATGCAAAACTTGAATCTTAGACGTCACTTCGCTCGGTCAATAATTGGTGTAAACACAGCCTAAGAAGTAGGTAATTTTCAATGACAATTTATGTCTTTGACATAATTTTGTCGTCATAACAATTTATATAATTAGATTTTATTATTGATTTAGCTGATTAAATTAATCGAACTGATTTGATTTGACGACGGACCTGATAACTGAGTTTGTCGTTGTCGTCAAGAATGGTAAATGCCGTTGGTCCATTCTGTCGAATCATCAGCAGGTTGTACAGTCATATCCAAAACTTTGTGCTGCATTCCCGCACTTCATCGGACAGTGCGAACGCCAGATTCTCTGAGGCATCTGCGAAAATTAGAGTCATTCAAATCGATACGGTATCAATTTAGACATTGTAATTGAACATTATGAAGACTTGATACAATAATTTGAATGAAATGTCCATATATATTGCATTCAATTGAAGTGTATTGATAGATGTGGTGTATTAATTGACGAGCGAAGTGAGGTCTAAAGGTGCGTACAGATATATCTATTTTCAACATTTTCATTCATATTATGATTGTAGATGAATGATTAACTGAACACCTGAGCTTGTTATGGATGGAAAGTCATATCTGTCTTAAGGTGCGTACAGATTTACGCGCCGCGAACATGAGCAATTCACTTTTAATCAGCTGACTATATCTGTATTTTACAGAAACGGTAAGATACAGATATAAAAAGCTGGCATCAGCTGATTAAAAGTGATTAAAAGTAAAAAATACAGAATAGTCAGCTGATTAAAAGTGAATTGCTCATGTTCGCGGCGCGTATATCTGTACGCACCTTAAGATTCAAGTCGAAGGTTTTGCATTCTCTTCATGTTTATTTGTTTATATCATGTTCATATTTATGTTCCGCATTTATAGCGAAACGCAACAATAGATTTTAATGAAATTTAAAGGTAGGCTTATGTTCCTTTTTGAATTTCGCGTCGACGTATACATACGGTATT